>NC_083280.1:32565842-32816040 GCF_963506605.1 Zootoca vivipara
TATGAATCACTTCCTAACCACCTATTACAATCCATCTCAAGGTGGTGTAGAAGTGAAAAACAATAAGACAAAGATGATAAAAGAGTAAAAGCACAATAATATAAATAAAATGCAAAGGGCACGTTTAATTAATTCCTGGCATTAAATCCCAGAAATGGCTTGAATTACCAGCTATGGTTTTAACAAGCACCAAAAAATTTTTTGGTGGAGTTTTTCTTAAATCTTTTTAAAATCTTCTGTTAGAGTATGGTGTTTCTCTGCATGTTATAGAAAAACTTGAAGACTTGAAGTTTACTGCATGTTATACCTTGAAAGAGAACTTCATGGAAATGCTTTGCCGTTGGTATCTAACACCATCAAAATTGGCAAAAATGTATAGACCTGGGTCATGGGCGTACCCAGGATCAAAACTATGGGGGGGGCAAGGGGAGGGGCCAAGGCACAGAAGGGGAGGGGCCACAAAGTGGGCGGGAACGGCGAACTTGCGCTCCGCCGGGCTGTGCCCCTCCCTAGAAGCAGGGCTGGTGGGCGGAGGCGGAGCCCAGCCCAGCGGAGCGCGAGTTCAGCGTTCCCGCCCGCCGCGCCGCGCTCTCTGGTTCCCCGCCGCGCTTGGCCTTGCCAGAGGGCGCGACGGGGAGCTGGAGGGAGGGCGCAGCGCGGCGGGCGGGAACGGCGAACACGCGCTCCGCCGGGCTGTGCCCCTTCCTAGAAGCAGGGCTGGTGGGCGGAGGCGGAGCCCAGCCCAGCGGAGCGCGAGTTCGGCGTTCCCGCCCACCGCGCCGCGCTCCCTGGTTCCCCGCCGCGCTTGGCCTTGCCTGAGGGCGCGCCGGGGAGCTGGAGGGAGGGTGCGGCGCGGCGGGAATGGCGAACTCGCGCTCCGCCGGGCTGTGCTCCGCCTCTGCCCACCAGCCCTGCTTCTAGAGTAGGGCAGCTGCCCTAACTTGCCCCGTGGTGGGTACGCCCTTGACCTGGGTCAAGCATTTGTTGGAGATGTAGAGAGGCGGAGGGTACAATGATTCACATGTGGTGGAATTGTAGAAAAATAGGGGGATTTTGGGATATAATATACAATGAGCTCAAAAAGATGTTTAAAATCTCTTTTGCAACCCCCCCCCAAGCCTTTCTACTGGGTATAATAGGTATAGACATTCCAAAAAATGTGAGGAAGATCTTCTTATACACAAAAATGGCAGCAAATAGCCAAAAAATGGAAAGGTGATTCCATCCCGACCCAAGTGGATTGGCAGACGAAATTAGTAGAATACACAGAATTAGCAAGGATGACAGGAAGAATGAGAGATAATACAGAACAAACATTTATTAGAGGGTGGGACATTTACAGAAAATATCTTACAGGGCATTGTAAAAATGTGAATCCTCTGGCAGGTTTAGAATGACCCCTGTATGAAAATAGAAAACCTTATTAAAATAAAAAATTGGGAGAAGTTTGGAGTGATAATGAAAAGTGTGCTACTCAAAAGAAACCTGGGATTCTCAATGGGGTGACTGGAAGTCATAATAGAAGTTGTGTTGCCAGAAATGATTTTTTGGGGTGTGTGATTTATATTATCCTTTGATGTTTTCCTTTGTTGACTGTTTTTTTTTCTTTTTACAATCAATAAAGCCATAATAAGAAAAAAGAGAAAAACTTAGGATAATCATTAACTCAATGTACTGTCACTAGATGCACAGCCTACCCATCATGACTTGAAGCTGGGGATTCCTATACTTCCTAGAATCATAGAATCATAGAGATGGAAGAGACCACAAGGGCCATCCAGTCCAACCCCCTGCCAAGCAGGAAACACCATCAAAGCATTCTTGACATATGCCTGTCAAGCCTCTGCTTAAAGACCTCCAAAGAAGGAGACTCCACCACACTCCTTGGCAGCAAATTCCACTGCCGAACAGTTCTTACTGTCAGGAAGTTCTTCCTAATGTTTAGGTGGAATCTTCTTTCTTGAAGTTTGAATCCATTGCTCCGTGTCCGCTTCTCTGGAGCAGCAGAAAACAATCTTTCTCCCTCCTCCATATGACATCCTTTCATATATTTGAACATGGCTATCATATCACCCCTTAACCTTCTCTTCTCCAGGCTAAACATACCCAACTCCCTAAGCCGTTCCTCATAAGGCATCGTTTCCAGGCCTTTGACCATTTTGGTTGCCCTCTTCTGGATCTGCCCTCTTCCTAAATCTGCTGAGTCCCACTGACACATCACTTTGTTGCATGCCACCAATCTCAGAGTGGTGTGAGATTGGGCTGGGCTTCCAGGCTTGTGCTTCCTTTGGATTGAGGGTCATTGGAGACTGTGGTGCCTTTAAGATATATGGTTTATTTACAACCTGAGCCTAGGATGGAGGGGTTCATTGCATTAACACCCCTCGGGGGTTTTGAAGCTGAAGGGGGAAAATATGGAATCAGATTTTGTTTTCATGATATCACGCAGATGGCCTATAAAAGGTTGGGAGGACAAAACATTGCTATTCCATGGGAAATGCCCACTGCGGAAGCATTGAGTTTGCTGTAATAAAAGCATTCTTCAACATTAATTGCATAACCAATCTGCAAAGTTTTAAAGAAGATCGTTTTAGAAGTGTAAAGTGAAATCATCCTTAAATGTTTCAAACCTTGCCAGAAAAATACATCTGAAGCATATGAAATAGCAAATTTAATCGCCCATGATACATGAAAGACTGGAGCTTTCTTAATGAATCTTTAGCATTAGCTAGATGTGTTGGATATCAAGTGTGAATCATATCTGCAGAGTAGACTTCAGGGAACTCACTGCTGGCTTAGATAACTGGCATTATTCTCAGTTTTAACCCTGAGGTGTATTTAAAAGGTGCAGACATGCTGCCTACTACTCTGTACTGAGGGAGTGGGTGGCGCTGTGGTCTAAACCACTGAGCCTCTTGGGCTTGCTAATCAGAAGGTCGGCAGTTCGAATCCCCATGACGGGGTGAGCTCCCATTGCTTTGTCCCAGCTCCTGCCAATCTAACAGTTCGAAAGCATATCAGTGCAAGTAGAAAAATAGGTACTACTGTGGCAGGAAGGTAAATGACATTTCCGTGCTCTCTGGTTTCTGGCATGGTATCCCATTGCACCAGAAGTGGTTAAGTAATGCTGGCCACATGACCCGGAAAGCTGTCTGTGGACAAACGCCAGCTCCCTTGGCCTGAAATGAGATGAGTGCCACATATCCCACAGTCGCCTTTGACTGGACTAGACCATCCAGGGGTCCTTTAACTTTACCTTTTACCTTAATCTGTACTGAAGAAAGAACCAAGCATCTATCATGCTAATGTAGTGCCCATATAATCTAGCAAAGTTTATATAGTAGACCAGGGGTGTCAAACTCAAATTCATCGGGGGCCGCATCAGCAGTCTGGTCACCCTCAAAGGGCTGGTTGTATCTGTAGGACTATGTGTCCACTCTTTATTATCATAAATTATTGTCACTGCATTCAATTATTACTGTTTTTTGTAATAATGTAAGTAATAACTAGCTCTGAAAGCAGATACATAGTCAGAATAATGGCAAGTAGATATTCAAATGTACAATTATTGTACAATTTATTGAAAAATGATTTTTGGTAACTGCACTGGGTGGTGGAGGCTCGCTAGGGTTTCATGCAGGACCTTTGCAGAGCTACTAGTACCTGGAGATGCTGGGGTCCTTCTGCATGCAGGACAGATGTTCTGCCAGTGAGCCACCACCCTTCACCAAAGGGACTGGCTGAGGTTGACTCACTGAAGCTGCTCTCCTGGTTCCAGGGTTTAAGGGCCAGAAGTATAAAGCAGCATCCTATGTTTCTGAGGAGAGGGAGAGGGAGAGGGAGGGGAGGGAGGGAGCGAGGGAGGAAGAAAAGAGGGAGTGGGAGGGAGAAAGGAAGGAAGGAAGGAAAGAAGGAAAGAGGGGAGAGAAAGAAGAGTAGGAAATAAGGAAGGGAATAAAGAAGGAAAGAAAAAGAAAGAGGGAGAGAAGACGGAAAGGGAGAAAGAAGGAAGGAAGTAGAGGGAAAGAAAGAATAAGAATGAGGGAGAGGAAGAAAGTTGGGAAGGACGGAAGGAAGAAAGGAAGGAAGTAAGGAAGGAAGGAAGGAAGGAAGAAAGAAAGAAAGAAAGAAAGAAAGAAAGAAAGAAAGAAAGAAAGAAAGAAAGAAAGAAAAGAGGGAGCAGGAGGGAGAGAGGAAGGAAAGAGGTGAGAGAAAGAAGAGTAGGAAAGAAGGAATAAAGAAGGAAAGAAAAAGAAAGAGGGAGAAAAGACAGAGATAAAGAAGGAAGGAAGGAGAGGGAAAGAAAGAATAAGAACGAGAGAGAGGAAGAAAGAAAGGGAAAGGGGGGTCGCCGCCTTGATTCAGCGCCAGAAAAGAGCGCGAAGGGACCCAGGGGCAAAAAGCGTTTCCTCGGCCCCAGCTGTTTGTCAGCGCTTTGTTGGCGCGGCGCTTCAGCAGCAAGGTCCCACTGCTGGGTCCCGCTGGCTGGGGCACTCGGCGGGCCACATGACGAGGTCTGGCGGGCCGGATTTGGCCCCCGGGCCTTGTGTTTGACACCCGTGTAGTAGACCATCTGTGTCGTGTGTGTGTGCTTGTGTACCTACATAGGTACAGACATATATTTCTGGACTATTTCATGGTCTGATCCCTGATCTACAACAAAAATATAATGGGCAGTACCATATGAGACTGTGTTTTACTATAGGAAATGTAATTTCCTGGTTTCAGATCTATTACTAGACAGTGCAGGAGTGTGTCATATTAGATTTATTGCCCATAATAACTTAGGCTCATGAAGAAAATGAGTGCCTGTTTTTAGACCAGGTTTATTAGCATTCTAAAACTAGGTCATATCAGGGATAAATCAGAACTTCAAGTCACAAAAATATTCTACCCAGAAAAAGTATTTAAGAATTTGCTTTTTAAAAATCTCATTTAGCTCAATAGGATTTTAACATACATTCATGCTCATGTTTGGTCCTTTAATGAACCAGGACCATATTTTCAGTCTTCAGATGCAGCATACCTCTTAAAGGGAGCCTACAGCTTTGATTAGACATTTACTGTGCATTATTCTGTTCCATTTTCTAGGACTTTGAGCAATTCTTCTGTGGCTTAACAATAGCACAGTAAATGCATTTTCATTAACACTGTGTGAGAATCAAATGAGAAACAGATTCATTTAAAAACCAGCTCTAAACATTTTCTGTACCATAGCATATTTCTTGCGATTTCCTGAGACTTTAGGGTAGGTAGTTCAAGGTCTTATTCCTAAATTATATGTGATGTCCTGCAAGCTATGGGTTAACAAAAGACTAAATGGATGAAATCCTTTGACTAGGACACAACAATCATTCCTTCCCCCTCAACCTAGAAAAGAAACAGGGCTGGCTCTGCTACTCAGCGGAGTGGAGTGGTTGTCTTGGGTCACTCACAGGTAGGGTGGAGATGGAGATATTAGGGAACAGTTGAGTTTATCCTGTAGCATCCCCTAAGCTTGTCTGCTGCCTTCAGGTGTGTTTGTTTAAGATAGTTATACAGCACCTTCCTGGAAAATTGCCTTACAACAAAGACAGAAGAAAATAAAAAACACAGCGAAAAACAACCCACAATAAATGCAACAAAATGACAAAAACTCAAATGGTAGGAAAACAAGCAGCATAAAAACCAAACACTGGAAATAAAACTCAAGATTGCCTGGCAGAATAAAAAGGTCTATTCCTGATGCTGCAATGACATGAAAGTGGTTGCCATGTAAGTTGCCCTGGTGTGAGTATTCCCTGATTGGGGTGCCACCAGTTAGGGACAAACAAGAGGAGCCCTGCATCTGTACTAACTGGCATATCATATTGCAATGCACTCAGGCAGAGCTATTGCCAAGGCTTTGCAGAGTGGTGGATCTATGGCCAAATCCTCAGTCTGGCCATTCGTGGTGGTAGTGGCAGAGAGTGGAGGGCAGGTAGATGCTGGCTGGTACCCGATGCTGGTTGTAAAAGCAACACAGGATCCCATAGATCCTGAGTCGGCTCAGCCCCAGCCCCACCTTTGGAACATCCTATTTCGGGGCTTTCTGCTGAGCTCTGCTGGTGGGCACCAGAGGTGGCTTTAGGGCAGTGCGACTGGTTCCACCACAGTAGGCACTAAGTCTAGGGGGCACCGCAGGGCATCACAGCTAGGATGTAGCAAATTGAGCAGAATGGAAGGCGAGAGGCAGGGGGCACCAAAGAGGCAGGGGGCAGCCTGAGGAAGTATTATCCACCTTGGGCCTGTCCATAAAAAGCAAGTCTAGAGTGGTAGGCCAGAGGGATGTCTGCTGTTGTGAGACTTTTGTGGGTGAGCTGGGAGTTTGTTTGGACCCTGGGCAAGAACCCGGAGCCTGAGAGGGAAGGTGTGTCAGAAGGAAAATAACCTGATATGGATTTCTAGATAGTTGTAACTTCGTATTAATGTAACACTTCAAATACAGTATACATAGCTGTGTATTTTTGAAATATTTTATTTAAGTTGTCTGTTGTTGCTTCAGTTTTCTGTACACTGATTAGAATTTTTTAAAAAACATATCAAGTAGTATAGAAATTAAGTAATAAATTAATCACTAGAAACCCACCCTTTCTGATTATGCATGCATACACATAATGTGGTATCAGAGGGGTGTGCCCACTGCTATAAATCTTGTCCTTGTATTTTCCAGGCATTCAGTGGACAGTGGTTTTCTCTTATGATAAAGTGCACTCCTATTTGACATAGCAGTAATCACATCCTGCCATCTCATACATGTCCCCTAGAATACCATATGACACATCATAAGCTGTAGAAAGTTTCCAACAAGAGCCATTACATTGTAATTGCAAAGAAATAAAATTGCCTTCCCTTTTTCCATCTGTGATTTTTCCTCCTAAGGGGTGAGGTTCAGGACAGGAAATACTATGGCTTTGATCAGTGACACATGTAAAGTCTGCTCCATCATGATTCACCCAGACTAGAAATAGCAGGTTTGCACCATCAGGAAAGCACGATCCTCCTACATTCCAAATGTGAAAGGCTTTTTATTTCTAATGCTGTTGTTGCGGATCAAAGGATGTTAGATATTAAAAGGACATATTGTTGCACGCCACACCAATCTCTGATTGCAGGGGTTCCACGCACACTTATCCAGGGTCTGTCTGTCCTTTTGGGAATGGGGCTGTTGTGTCTTTATGATATATGGTTTATTTACACATACTACATTAGCCCAAATATAAGCCGCACCCGAATATAAGCCGCACCTTCAAAATTGGAGGGGGTAAAAGAAAAAAAATCCCCAAATATAAACCACTCCATTCCTTGCTCCTCCTGGCTACATACTGGGGGAGGGGGGGCAAGCTGCATTGCTGATGGCCTTTCCCCTTCCTCGCTTTCTCCCTTCTTGGCCTTGGGGGAGAGGACAGGGGACTACGCGCAGGGCGGGCGCCTTTTTGCTGCGCTCCTGGCACTGTTTGCCCCACGCTCCTGGCTGCATACTGTAAGGTCACAAATATAAGCCACACGTTACCTTTTCATGGTCAGAATTTGGGAAGAAAGTGAGGCTTGTATTCAGGTCAATACAGTATATACAACCTGAGCCTACAATGGAGGGGCTCACAGCATAATCCCCCCCAAAAGGTTTGTTACTCCCATAGATGCAGCTCTGGATTCAAAACAGACATTAGCTATCATGTTCTGACCCTCTTTCCAGCTTGTTGGCTTTAAGTGCCGGCCACCTTTTTCTCCAGGTCACATCACACAAATTTGATTCTAAAAAACTCTACTTCAAACTCTGACTTTGTCTACTAACTCTGAGTTGAGGGAGGGGCCTCTCCCATTTGCCATCTGGCAAATGCCCCCTCCCCCAGTTGTCTTTCCTAATGACTCATTGTTGTTTAGTCATTTAGTCATGTCCGACTCTTCGTGACCCCATGGACCAGAGCACCCCAGGCACTCCTGTCTTCCACTGCCTCCCACAGTTTGGTCAAACTCATGTTGGTAGCTTCGAGAACACTGTCCAACCATCTTGTCCTCTGTCGCCCCCTTCTCCTTGTGCCCTCAGTCTTTCCCAACATCAGGGTCTTTTCCAGGGAGTCTTCTCTTCTCATGAGGTGGCCAAAGTATTGGAGCCTCAGTTTCAGGATCTGTCCTTCCAGTGAGCACTCAGGGCTGATTTCCTTCAGAATAGAAAGGTTTGATCTTATTGCAGTCCATGGGACTCTCAAGAGTCTCCTCCAGCACCATAATTCAAAAGCACCAATCCTTTGGCGATCAGCCTTCTTTATGGTCCAGCTCTCACTTCCATACGTCACTACTGGGAAAACCATAGCTTTAACTATACAGACCTTTGTCAGTAGGGTGATGTCTCTGCTTTTTAAGATGCTGTCTAGGTTTGTCATTGCTTTTCTCCCAAGACTCATTACCTTCCCCTTGTTCTCTAAATGGCTCATCTCCTGATCAGGAAACTGACCTGGCTTATATTTTAACATTTACCTTGATTAAAATCTAAGCCCTACTGGACCTAGGAATTTAGGGGTGTCTGGTACCCACTATCTATTAAACAATGGAACTTTCATTAGCACTCAATTGCAAAACTATTCTTACCAATTACAGGTCACTAGTTACCACTCTTGTGAATACTCACTACATTTATTCTGGATAAATTTTAACTTTAACTTTGTGCTACAAGTGACGTTAACTTAGTGCTACAGTAAATTCAACCATTTCTTGTTTATCCTGGCTTGTGACTAATAGTTTTGTGAAGCTTTTACACTGATGATTTTAACTGCTGTCTTGCTATAAGTTCAAGTGCTGTTTTAAACTGCTTTTATGTAATTTTATTATGGTGCATTGCCCTGGGCTCCCTTTGGGGAAGAAGGGTGGTTATAAATGTGAAATAATAAAAATAAAAACTATACAAAATCCTGATAGGCTATTGTGGACTGGAGTTTAGCTAGTAGTCAACAGCTTTTTGGAGCTTTTATTTTCAGTTGGGTTTGAATAAGATATTTGATCATTAAAATATACTCATAATAAAATATCCCCCTCAACACCAAAGCTTGTACACATATATGACAGCACAGGTGTAGCCACCCTATGTATCTACAATCTGCCCTCTACAAAAATTAAGGCTAAGGTCCACATGGCTTGTACTTACATGCATTGGCGCTATGTCTGTAGGCCTCTCCAGCCCTTTCATCATGTGTCCCAGAAGTGTGCATGCACACGAAAGCTCATACCAAAATAAAAACTTAGTTGGTCTTTAAGGTGCTACTGAAGGAATTTTTTTATTTTTACTTTGTCCCAGAAACATTTGTGTTCACGCGCAAGTATGGGCATATTTGTGACAATAGGCTCTGCCCCTTGTCTTTGAATAGGGTTTCTGTGGACAGAGTTCAGGCATGTGTGAAGGCTGGACTCAAGTGAGTGGGGTAGAACAGCTGCAGCTGGATCCTGACTCCCTTTGCACCTGCACTGTCCATTTTGCATGTCCGTACAGCTCATTTATCCAGCACATATTTTATCATGTTTTCAGGTGTCAAGTTGCTCAGGATGGTGCACAACAACCCTGGGAGGCCCGGCGGGATGGAAGGATACGACTGGCTCAAAGCCACCAGTGTGGCATAGCAGTTAGAGAGACCTGGGTTCAAATACCCACTCAGCCATGAAGCTCTCACTGGGTGACCTTGGGCCAGCTTAACCAACCTCACAGGTTTGTTGTGGGGACAAAACTGGGATGAAACAAACCATGTAGGCCACCTTAAGCTCCATGGAAGAAAAGTGAGACATAAATGTGATAAACAACAAGCAAACAACAACAAACCTAGAAAGCTTCCTGTTCAGATAGGTTCTGTTCTATTGTGGCAAAGCCTCGGCTTCTGATATGGCATTGTCTTCAAATAAATACAATGTAAATACAGATAAATACAATGGACGCAAGTGGCACTGTGGTGTAAACCACTGAGCCTTCGGCTTGCCAGTTGGAAGGTCAGTGGTTCAAATCCCCGCGACGGGGTGAGCTCCTGTTGTTTGGTCCCAGCTCCTGCCAACCTAGCAGTTTGGAAGCATGTCAAAGTGCAAGTAGATAAATAGGCACCGCTCTGGCGGGAAGGTAAACGGCGTTTCCATGCGCTGCTCTGGTTTCGCCAGAAGCACCTTAGTCATGCTGGCCACATGATCCGGAAAAACCTTATGCGGACAAACGTTGGCTCCCTCGGCCAGTAAAGCGAGATGAGCGCCACAACCCCAGAGTCGTTTGCGACTGGACTTAACTGTCAGGTCCTTTACCTTTTTAAAACTTGGTTCTCGAACTTAATCCATTCCTCGAGTCTGTTTGACTCCTGAAACCATTCAAAAACCAAGGCGTGGCTTCCAATTGGCTGCAGGAGCTTCCTGCACTCAATCGGAAGCTGCAGAAGACGCATTGGGCATTCAGTTTCCGAAAAATGTTTGCAAACCAGAACACTCACTTCTGGGTTTGGCGCATTCAGGAGCCAATTAGTTCGGGAGCTAAGCTGTGTGACAACCAAGGTACCCCTGTACACAGCAGGTATGAAACTCCAAAAGTGCTCACTAACGGTTCCTTCAACATCCTTATACATGACTTGGATGAAGATATCAAGAGAATACTCATCAAATTTGCAGATGACACCAAACAGGGACGGGTAGTCAACACTGCTGAAGAAAAAATTGGGGTGCAATATTACCTTAACAGATTGGAGAACTGGGAACAAACTAAGAAAATGAATTTCAATAAGGACTAGTGTGAGGTTCTGTCTGCACTTAGGTAGGAAGAACTACCCACACTAATGTAAGATGGGGGACAGCTGGCTTGCCAGCAGTACATGTGAGAAGGATCTAGGGCAGGGGTCAGCAAACTTTTTCAGCCCTCAGACCTGGTGGGGGGGGCGGGCTATTATTATTATTATTATTATTATTATTATTATTATTATTATTATTATTATTTTGGGGGGAACACATTTTAAATAAAAGGACACTCATGTAAAAACACACTGGTTCCCAGACCGTCCGCAGGCCAGATTTAGAAGGTGATTGGGCTGGATCCGGCCCCCGGGCCTTAGTTTGCCTACCCATGATTTAGAGGTCTTAACATGAGTAAACAGTGTGATGCAGCAGTAAAAAAAGGTTAATCTTAGTTTAGGCTGCATCAACAAAAACACAGTGTGCCAATCAAGGGAAGTAATAATCCTGCTTTATTCTGCCTTGGTCATACCATACCTGTGTCCAGTTCTGTGCAGGGGCATAGCCAAGGGGGGGCAGGGGGCTCAGCCATTTTGGCTGCCCCCCCCCCCAACAAAACTCCTGGCTACACCCATGGATCTGTGTACCACAATTAAAGAAGGATATTGACAAGCTGGAATGTGTGCAGAGGAGGATGCCCAGGATGATCAAGGGTCTGGAAACCAAGCTTTATGAGGGAGTTGGTTATGTTTAGCCAACAGGTGACTGAGAGGAGATATGATAGCAACCTTCAATTATCTAAAGGGCTATCACATGGAGGGTGCAGCAAACTGGTTTTCTCCTGCTCTGGAGGCTAGGATCTGAACCAATGACTTCAAGTTACAAGAAAGGACATTACCAGCAAACATCAGGAAGAACTTTCTGACAGTAAGAACCCCCCCCCCCCGACAGTGGAACAGACCCCCTGGGGAGGTGTTGGACTCTCCTTCCTTGGAGGTTTTAAACATCTGTCATGTATGATTTGTTGAGATTGCTGCACTGCCGGGGGTTGGACTAGATGACGCTCGGGCTCACTCTCCAGTTCTATGATTCTCTGACAATGTATGTGCGTGCGACCTTTTCCCTCCACCCCCCACCCACGCACCCATTCGGATATGTGCCATCCTAGCGCTAGGACCCTGTGGGCGCCCCTGGTGCAGCCGTGCAGCGCCTCCTGCGCCCACCGTGGCTGCTGGGTGACGGTCCCAGCTCAGCTGTCGAGCAGGGTGGAGCAGAGGAGCAGCGGCGGCGGCGGCGGCATCGCCCTGGTACTGCGTGCGTCCTCCTCCCGGGCGGAGGCTGCTGCTGCTGCTGTTTATGACTGGTGGAGCCTACGAGCCAGCGCGGAGAGCGGCGCGCCAAAGGGGAACCGGCGGCGCCGGCAGCAAAAGACTCCCCGGCTCCGGGGAAGGGCAGCTGATGAAGTTCCCCGCCGAGCTCCAGAGGGCTCTCTCGGCTACTCCTAAGGGCGCTGCTCCCGCCGGGTTCAGGGCAAGCGGGCGCGAGGTGAGTGAGTCCCATTCCCAGGCACGGCGTCTCTTCGCTCCCCGCCTAGCTTTGCCATCCTCTCTCTCTCTGTGCTAAGATCTTCTTTTCCCCGGGAACCGGGCAGGGAGGCTCGGGATGGGCAGGCAACCACTTCCTCCTTCCTCCTCGACCCCTGGCGTGGCATGGGGGGTGCAGCGAAATCAAGGGGCGCCTGGATGGAAAGGTCGGACCCCCTGGGAAGTGGAGACGGAGGGAAGGCCGGATCCCCACTGCCCGGGAAAGTTTGGAGGGAGGAGGCAAGGACCAGAAGGCTGTTTCCCTCTGCGCTGCTTGGAGGTTTCGCTTTCCCCTTGCGCACCTGCCTATCAAGGGGATGGCGCGGTTGTCTGCTCCTCGACCGCGTCTTGGGTTGAAAATGGCATTTTGCCTGCGTCTATTCTGTCCCTGCTTTACAAAACACTCACAACCTACCTATATAGCTGTGGATTTCGGAAGTTCATTTTTAGGGGGGTGTCCTAATGGTCTCGTGGTTGTCAAAAGAAAGCCAAATCTCAGTCGAAAAGCACATTGCGACTGAAATGCAGCTTTGTTTCCAGTGGGGGTTTCCCCCCCTCGTGTCATAGTATGAACCTGTTGATCTCCAAGGGTTTTTTTTTGGGTGGGGGGCGGGTACCGCGAACTGCTGCTCTTTGAATTTTCTTTCCTTACATCCCTTACTTTGGATTTCCTTGTTTACTTTGGCTCTTGGCTTAGACGCAGGGGGAGGCCATTGTGCTGGGCACATTTAAGACACAGAAAGGAAAAGTTTTGCTGTAGCCAATAGATTTATAGTCAACCGATCAATTTATGATGGCATCAGGTTTCCAAGACCATTCACTGATTTTGCTGCTGCAGACTAACATACAGATTGTTGCCTAACCCTCTAGAAATGGTATAATATGAAAGGAATAACTGCTGGCATCTCAGGCTTTTATAGGATAGATGAATGATTGGGTCTTGCTTGTTAGCAAAGGGTCTGAATGAATGGAAAGCATGAATGATTTTCCCTTTGAGGTTGAAAATGGAAACATTGGCACATATTCTTTCATTAGGTTTCAGCTGTTAGTGGAGCTGCTTTGTTGTAAATTAGGGGTGGGGTCCGGGGAACCTGTTTTTGGCACTGTGGGCAAATCTTTTTTAGAGCATAGCCCCGTGGGTGAGGCTGCCCACCTGTCCATCACCTGATGTCACAATAATGTCAGGTGACAGGGTGCTTTGAAGTTCTGAAGTTGGGACTTCAAAGCACCGTGCAGGGCTTGCAAATGAGAGCTAATAATTGAAATGCAGCATTAATTCCTTTGTTTTGTATTTATAAATACTTGTGACTAGCTGGGAAAGAGTAGCTCTGCATTGACTGCATATGAGGAATTTAGAGTTATTACTGTAAGATACCATGATTTTATTGTTGGCTGCAGGAAGGAAATCTACTTGCTGAACATCATAGGAGGTCAAACCTGTGCCATTCAGGTTGAGTCACTCAGGCTAGCCACTCAAGAGATGAGCATTTTCTGATAATCTGTTCATCCTAATTTTACCACATACTTCCATGGACCATTAAGTTCTCCACCATTTGACCACAAATGTCCAAAGTATCTCATACTAGGTGTTTAAATCCATGCAATATTTTTTCTGTAGTATCTGTTGTAATCTCCGTTTATCATCCCTTTCTCCATATTTCTTCCCCCATCTAACTGGAGGCAAAATCTTGGGAGTCAGCAACATTCTGGAGTAAGGTAGCTTGCAGGAATTTGGCCAAAGGTATACCCAGTTGAGGTGCAAGAACTGTGATCATGATGAATGCACCAGGCAATTCAGAATTATACCATGAAATAGTAATATGTTCTCTTTCACAATAATAAAAGCTCAGCTTGATTGTATGCTGCAGATCAGGAAGGATAGTTAATTTAATGTGTCAAAGATGCTATTAGAGGCAAGAAGGCTTCCTTCAGAAAATGGAAGTATTGTCCAAATGGGGAGAACAAAAAAAAAGAACATAAGAAATGCAGGTACCGTGTTTCTCATATTATAAGACACGTCTTATATTTATTTTTTCCTCAAAAAAACACACTATGGCTTATTTTCAAGGGATGTCTTATTTTTTTCCTCCTCCTCCTGCCGCGGCCGACATTGCTGCTGCGCCTATCACTATGTCTTATTTTCGGGGTATGGCTTATATTCCTTGAATGCTTAAAAATCCTGCTATGACTTATTTTATGGGGATGCCTTAAAATATGAGAAACAGGGTAGGTAGCCGTGTTGGTTTGACATAGTCGAAACAAAATACTGTAAAAAAATTCATTCCAGTAGCACCTTAGAGTCCAACTAAGTTTGTCATTGGTATGAGATTTCATGTGCGTGCACACTTCTTCAAGAAATGCAGTGCAAGGAGAAATTCAGGCAGGAATCAGCAGCCTCTTTTGGCCTGTGGACATATAGGACAGAAACTATAAGGGCCACCACACCCACTGCAACCAAGCACACATTGCAACCTATTCAATTGGCTATAATGGAATATTCCTTTGAAGAGCAATTTTGATGGAGGGAGGGGACTCTGTGAGCATCAAGGAAGACCTCATGTGTGCTCACAGGTGCAAAAACAAACAAACAAACAAAAAGATTCAAGGAACACATTGCTGAAAGCATAAAGACCATTAGCAAAAAGAAATCTTTAAATATATTAGAAATAGGAGAATAATCAAGGAGGTTGATGGATGTTTGGATAACAAGAAAGTGAAAGGTGTCCTAAAGGAAGAAAAGAAGATTGCAGAGAAGCTGAGCTAAATCTTTGCAACTGTCTTTAGATTCAAAAATGAAGGGCAGATTCCAGTGTCTGAAATAACTTTCTCAGGAAGGTAGTCTGAGGCGCTGAGGCAGATTGTGGTGAGAAGATGGAGTTCTAGGACAAATCACAGATCCCAGATGGCATCAACCTGAGGGCTCTCAAATAACTCAAAGGTGAAATTGCTGTTTTTCTAAGAAAAATATGTATCCTGTCCCTAAGATCAGCCACTAAGACTAGCTACTGGTTCAGAAAAGGACAACCCAGATGATCAGGGGGCTAAGTCAACTTTGAGGGAAGGTTATAACAATTCTTTTTTCATTCTACCCATTCTTTTTCATTAGAATGGGTAGAGGTGTCAAGATTGTACGTAGTTTGACAACAGTGTGGAAACTATCCATCCCCACCTAGCATCAGAATTTGGGTCATCCAATGAAGCCAAACATTAGATGATTCAGAACAGACAAAAGGAAACACTTCACTCATTGCATAGCTAAACTATGGAGTTTAACTCCCTCAATGTGAAGAGATGGGCACCAACTTGGATGGCTTTAAAAGAGGATTAGACAAGTTTACCTAAGGTTGGTGGTAATAATAATAATAGCAATAACTACGCACCACAATGACTATGTACCACCTCTGAATACCAATTGCTGAGATTTGAGTGCTGTTGCACTTAACTACACTTTTAATTTCTATTTATAATTCATTTGGTTTTTGGTGTTGTTTTTTAAAAGATATGATTTATAGTTATTACAACAAAAAATCCTTTCCTATCAAAACAAGTGAGCTTCACTGAAGAGATAGATAGTGCTTTCTGCATGTGAAGGACACATCTTTATTACTCCTAGGACATTCAAAGACGGAGACTGCTTTTGAGAAACTATAAAAAGTTGTTCATTTGAAAGGTAATTTCTGCAAGGATAATTTATCCTTTTCTAAAATGAAATGTTGGAGTTCTGGAAAATGTGATAAATACCAGCTTCATTAGTGAGATAATATGTGTGATTTTGCAAGAACAAGGAGAACAAATAGGTAAATGTCTTTTTATATGCCTTTTATAGAGATTGCTATATAAAAGAACTAGAGAAATTCATGTAGTAATGAAAGTTATGGTTGATGTACCAAAATACATCTTTGTATTCTGTTTTCTTACCCTGCTCTGTGGAATGCTTTCCTGGTTGAAATTCACCAAACGTTGACACTTAATATGTTTTAGGTGTTTGCCCATAATGTGACGTTTTAGGAAGGCCTTTAGCTGAAAACCTTTTGAGTAGACCCATTGAAATTAATGGACCTAATTTAACAACAGTTTTATTATTTATACCCCCCCCCAAAAAAAAAATCTGGCTGGGTTTCCCCAGTTACTCTGAGCAGCTTCCAGTACATATGAAAACATAATAAAATATCATACATTAAAAACTACCCAATATAGGGCTGCTTTTACATTTAGTTGTGTTCTAATTTCAATAGGTCTACTTTGAATAAAATTTCATTGATTACCAACCATTATGAATATGTTTAGGCCATTTTCCTTTTACTGTATGCTCACTTGGTTTTTGTAGTTGCTGTTTTTATTGATTTTGGATTTTTTAATTTTTGCTTTTATGGTGTTGGTTGTTTCTTTTGATGGTGCTTTAATGCGTTTTGAGGATTTGGTTTCATTTCAGTGTATATTTTATTGTTGTAAGCAACTTTGGGATATAAGTTAAAAGAAAAACAAAAAACCCACCCCAGTTTGGCTGCAATCTTTAACAACTTACAAGGGGGAAAGCCCCATTGAACATAGAGGGGCTTACTTCTGAGTAAAGATGCATAGGACTGCACAGTGTAATTCCTAGAAGACCAGAAGATGAATAGAAATCTGGGTAGAGCTTTGCACAGTTCCTGTGTGGCGTTTACGAATGCCCATCACCAAAGACAAGATAATTGGGTTGACCTGCTGAGGCTACAATCATTTTCGCACCTATTGCTGAATTCCATTGAAGTTGTTCACCTCCATGAGTAAATTGCAATTAAGTTGTAAGGCTCTTCTTACATGGGATAGGTTCTGATGACTGCTATCTTTCCAGCCATCATAATAGTAGTAATCTATTAAAGCATAGGAGGACATGGGTGGCGCTGTGGTCTAAACTACAGAGCCTAGGGCTTGCCGATCAGAAGGTCGGTGGTTCAAATCCCCGCGATGGGGTGAGCTCCCATTGTTCGGTCCCAGCTCCTGCCCACCTAGCAGTTCAAAAGCACGTCAAGAAGGTAAGAAGGTACCGCTCCGGCAGGAAGGTAAACGACGTTTCCGTGCGCTGCTCTGGTTCGCCAGAAGCAGCTTAGTCATGCTGGCCACATGACCCGGAAGCTGTCTGCGGACAAACGCCGGCTCCCTTGGCCTATAGAGCGAGATGAACACACAACCCCAGAGTCGTTCGTGACTGGACCTAATGGTCAGGGGTACCTTTATATCTCATAGGAGCCAATTAAGTGTTGTAAAGGTTTGCCCCAGGCATAGGCAATCTTGGCCCTCCAGATGTTTTGGGCATACAACTCCCATCATCCCTGACCACTGGTCCTGTTAGCTAGGGATGATGGAAGCTGTAGTCCCAAAACATCTGGAGGGCCGAGTTTCCTCAGCCTGGTTTACCCTCACATTAACTGACCCTGCTACAAGATCTTTTGGGATAAGCGGAATTAGGACCTGGATCCAGTGGAGCTGCAACTGGGTCAGCAGGGTCCTGTTAACTCCCTATATTTGCATAGCTGCCAAGTTCCGGCCTGAGAAATAAGGGACTGGACCGGAAGTAGCAGACCGGAAGTAGCGCTGCAACCATTTTGGAACTGGGCGGAGCATGCTGAGAAGCTACTTTTGATGATGCTCTGCCCTGTTCCAAAATGGCCGCCACACCAGAAGTCGCGCTGCGGCCATTTTGAAACTGGGCAAAGCAGCATCAAAAGTCACTTCTCAGCATGCTCCGCCCAGTTCCAAAATGGCCGCCACGCCAGAATAAACTGGGGAAAAACAAAAAAATTCCGTTTTTTCGGCTTGGGGACAGCTGGAAAAACCGGTGTTTCCCGGGGAATCGGGAGACTTGGCAGCTATGTATTTGGCTCAGTTAGAGATACCTGGGTGTGTTTTCCCCATCCCAGCTGCTGAGGTCAGCCTTGTGGATCTTACCCAGTGTAAACCTGAAAAAGAGGCGTGGCAGGGGTGGAGCCATAGAGGGGATCCAAAACCGAGTCAAAACTCAGTCATGTTACCTGGCAAACAGGCAGAAACTAAGCCAGCAAAACAGGTGGTGCTACTCAAACACTCTTTCAAAGGCTTTTTTTTTTTAGGTTTAGGCTGCCTGAGTGGAGTTTAGATCTGGTATACTTTATGCTGGCTTAATTTACTCTGGCCTTGCTTTAGTCCACCTTCTTGTAACATTGCTCCCTTACTGTTTTTTAATGTGTTTAGGATTGAAGCTTTAGTTCAGTTTAAGAATTTATTTCCACAATGACTTTTTGGGGCGTTTGGGGTAGTAAACTAATGCTCCAACACACACATTGATCTGTTTCAGATGAATGGAAAAGCATAGACTCATAATACTAAACCATAGTTTAGTGTTATGAGGACAATTTGGTGCATTCTTATAACTTTCACTCGTTATCTCTGCCTTTGCAGCAGAGGAAAGGAAGTTAAGTTTCTGGTATGAACACACTGCAATATCTTATAACCTTTGAATGTTGGAAAATTGGCTTGTTCTGTCCAGCGTTAGTTCAAACCACCAGTATCAAACTGTAGTTTCAGATCCTAGTTTGTTAGTTAACTGTAGGTAGAGCTTACCATGGTGGATTCTCATCATAGAAAGCTATGTTTTGAACTGAGCTATCGAGTTTGTGGCTCACTATGTTCTGAATCAGCCTGCTTTTGGGAGGCTTTCTAAGTTTCAACCTGTTGTACAAACTGGCTTCCATTTAATTATCAAGAATTACTGTGTATTCCATTTCAAGCCCACCTTCCTTCAAGGAGGTCAAAGCAGCATATGTATGCCTCCATTTTATCCATTATCTGGGAGAGACTTGGGAGGTACAAATAAACTGCGAGGGATCTGACTTGTGGGATAGGTTAGTCTGAAAGAGAGAAATTGACTCACAGTCATCATTCAGTAAGTTTCATGGTGATGGACCTTACACTAGCCTGCGAGCGCTCCATTTGGAGAACAGCCTTTACCAAAGGTGTCATGGGCTTTGAAGAAACTCGATCTCAGGACGCAAGAGAGAAACGTACTAAGAGGAAGTCATGCTTGGCAAATCCACACCGTGATAAACTCCTGCCTAGAAACCAATGTCTCCACTGTGGAAGGATGTGTGGATCCAGAATTGGCCTCCACAGTCACTTACGGACCCATTGTTAAAATCGTGTTTATGGAAGACAATCTTACTCGGCTACGAGTGATCACAGAGGAAGAAGAAGAAGAAGAAGAAGAAGAAGAGGAAGAGGAAGAAGAAGAAGAAGAAGGTGGTTGATGGATATATAGCTCAGCTCTTTAAGTCCTTTTCTGCCCACTGTATTACACTGTCTTCATTTGCTTTACTTTTTGTGTCCTCAGAAAAGAAAACATAATGTATCTTATGTTAATATGAGCTTCTAAGGCACTGTTGAACTGAATATATATTCAGCTTCAGAATCTAAGCACCCTTGAAACCATCACAAGCAAATCACACCAATACTATACAAGTACTAGCAATTTCTGAGCAGGAAAAAAAAATCTCATTAACGCAATGTACTCTAATTAATTACTCTGGAGTAACTCCATTGAGTTTTGTGGGATTCTGCTGAAGCAAGAAGAAATGATTTAATGCAAGGTTATTTTTAAGAACATGCCTTGATATGTTGTGATTTTTTATCTATTTTAATATTGGCATAATCCATATCCATATTTTTGTTTTTTAATTTTGTATTTATTGTGTACTTATTTTTATTTTTGGCTCTGTATAGTGCATTCACTAATTATTTCCTGCCTTTTCTTGTTCTCTTTATATACGGTAGTTTTGAATGAATCATTTTTAGCATTTAGAAATGCTTTATAGCTTCTGTAAAATTAGAGTATGGGGTTCATAGATTTTGAGAACATTCCCTTTCAGCATTCTCACTCCCGACTGTTGGTTCCTCCTGGCATTTATTTTTATTTCTAACATTAATTACACTACATGTTGTATAATGATTTGTTCCTTATGAAATGAATGTTACTAATGTTGTGTCACTAATGTTATGCTGTGATGCTAATCGAGTCTGAAAATAGTTGGACCAAAGTGCTATGTAAACTGCCTGCAGTAGGCTCATAATTGCCTAAGGGAATACTTGCTGCTGGAAGTTAGTTATTTAGATGATGTTAATGCCAATGCTGTGTTCTGTTCTTCCATGCCATCATAGGTGAGCTGCTGTGTATTTTGGACGTGATTCAAAGCCTTCCAAACCCTGATTTGCAACCTTCTTCCAGAGCTGGTTTCCAGTGATGGTTTGCAGGCAATTCTTAGCTTAAATCACAGATAGCCTGATCCCGATACATAAACTCACAAAACGTGCAGAGGTGGAAGGTAATTATACATAACAGGGAAGATGACGGAGAAGGAGGGATTGTAAAAACTTCCAGGCTGTTCCTGATTTCCAAATCAAGGGGGAGATTTTGATATCTTTTGCTATCTGAATTGAACTTTTGCTTCAGAGGTAATTTTCAGTGTGTGTGTGTGTATTAGGATCTCACAGAAGAATCAATATTAGTCCACATATTGGCACAGAACCTTGGTTTCACATCCAAGGATTTAATTGCTCCATTTTGGACATTCAGTTCTGCCACTGGACAAGGGGGAGCAGGGATGAGCTTGCTTCCTCGCCCCTTTCTGTTGTATCCCTCTGCCTAGCCCAAGCACCCTTCATGTGCTGGAGGACAAATGTCTGCAGTTATGAGCCAGCTGTAGCTGGGGACGCTCCCTGTACAATTCAAAACCCTGATTGTGCAGTGTTTGGAATTGTGTGGGGAGCCCCCACGAGTACAGCAGCCTCCCCACAAGAGATCTTCTTTGCCTCCAACATATGGAAACTAGCGTGACTAGACACAGGGGAGACACAACAGAGGAAATACTCCCAGCAATCTGGTTACAGGTAGGTAGCCGTGTTGGTCTGGGTCGAAGTAAAATAAAAAAATTCCTTCAGTAGCACCTTAAAGACCAACTAAGTTTTTATTTTGGTATGAGATTTCGTGTGCATGCACACTTCTTCAGATACCTGAAGAATATCTGAAGAAGTATCTGAAGAAGTGTGCATGCACACGAAATCTCATACCAAAATAAAAACTTAGTTGGTCTTTAAGGTGCTACTGAAGGAATTTTTTTATTTTACTCCCAGCAATCTCACACAGTTCTGATCATATGGGAGTATTGGATGCCCAAATACGTAGGCCTAATGCCTGCTGGGAATAAAGTGAAAGTACCCCATGCTGCCATCCAGTGAAATTTATTCTTCTTTAGGGAAACTCATGATGATGGAAATGATATGATCAAGAAGACGCTGGGAGTCTGGCGCAACTTGGAGAAATAAAGACACGAGAGAGAGAGAGAAAACACATGGGAAAGTGCTGTGATTATTACTACTGTGATCCCAACAGTGGAGGAAGTGGGGGGGGGAGTTCTTGGCAGTGCCCCATCTTCTGTGGTGGCCTCCTTTTCACTTATCAATGTCAATGTTGTACATTGTTGTATTAATGGAGCCTGGACTCCATGCCTCTTAGTCCCAAAGCGTCATGATCCCAGGCAAGTCCTAACTGTTATGTATTCAGTGGTCTGTGTTTGCCTGAGCTTGAGTCTGGACTAAGGATTCTTGAGCCCCTGTGTTCTGATTTGATACATGATATCCAATCATAGAACATTTCAGGATTTGGGCCTCTGCCATTGACCCTTAAACTCTGAGTCATGATTGGAAGTTTAGACAGCCAATCACGTTGGGAGTGGGAGTGGCCCAGGCCTTCAGAAATGTATATACAGGTAAGCAGTTGCTTTGCCCCTATTGTACAGTTCTGTTAGTTCAATAAAGGTTCTTGCTGTTATCACTGTGTCTTGCCTCGTGGTAACCTACCTACACTTCACTATGAACTTCACTGCTGACCAAACTTCTTCGTGACAGTTTACAACCATTTTTATACTACTACTACTACTACTACTACTAATTGTTAGGATCTCTTACTCACAGGTAGGACCCTGGCAGAGACACATGCCCAACTGGCATGTTCCCTCCCTCCTGGTCGATTATTCGGGAGCTTCAGAAGCTTTCTTCAGCCTGAACATCACAGCGACTGATGCCAACTGACATCAGCACACTTACGCATCTGCAGAGTTTGCGCAGTTGCGTAACAGAACTCAGTAGCTCAGCATTTGGCTAATCTATGATTATTTACATATAAACAAACACACACAGAACACATGGCTCCCTCCCTCTGTAGCATCAGACAGCAAAGAGAGTGAACAAAGGACAATAGTCCCACTTCAGGAAACACAGTAACACAAACATCCTGTTTCCGTCACGTCCGACTCTGTGGAATGAAAAACATATAGCATCATGTGACAGAGAACAATCCCATGAATGCAAACATGAGGAATGAATCTCTAACACTACTACTACTACTACTAATAATAATAATAATACCCCTCTTCACTTTAGGTGGCTTCCAGTACATATAAAAACATGATGCAGAAATTAAAAACTACCTGATACAGGACTGGCTTCAGATGTCTTCTAAAATTTGTGTAGTTTTTTTATCTCCTTGACATCTGATGGGAGGCCATTCCACACAGGGTTCAAAATTAGCAGGGCGCCAGGTGCATTTTGCACCTAAAGATTCTCCATTTGCGAACACTTCAAAAAGTCTTTTTTTGCGCCTGGCTGACACTCAAGGATTACTGAAATGTATATGCTTTGAGGCTTCAAAGTATATATTAAGGATAGACAATATGTGTAGGAGTTTAACAATAAAGAGTAGAGTGTTTTGAAAATTCTGTGCTTCTTACTTGGTCCCAGTCAGGTGAGTGAAGCTGTTTGAAAGGAGCTTAATTTGCTCCATTGTTTTTGCATTAAATCACCTGATAAAAAAAATCAATACATCACAGGACCACATGGACATAAACAAAGATGCTTTACAAGAACATTCTGGCAAAAGAAAGTGTGTTTTGTCATTTACTCTTAGAACACAAAAAGTCAATGGGGGCCAAAGCTTACAAAGTTAATGAGACTATGTTAGATTAAAACTAAATGCTGCTTTGCCTGAATTGTAGATTTATCCTTGACATGATTGATCCTCAAGAAGTAGACGTGGAGTAGGTATTGATTTGGTCCATTTGATTTAACAAATGCATTTCTCTCTTCCCTTTCTTTTCCTGCCACAATATTTATGCACATTGGATCTAACCCAGTTTCTGATTGCAGCCCAAAGATGTTTGTTTCTCTTTCTCAATTGTTAAATAGAGTTGTTCTGCAGTTCAAGTTATTGTGCAAGAAACACATTTGAATAGAAGCTTATTTTCAAATTCTTCACCACACGTGTAAAGCATGAGAAATGTGAGTGGGCTTTCTTTAGCAGAACATCACAATGGAAAATAATGAAGATTAGTGATTAATGTGATTAAAGATTCAATAGGGCAGGTCCAAAAATGTCTGGTTTCCCCCCTAGCTGTTTTGCTTTAGGGAAACTTCCCCTGGAAAAAAGACATATAATAATTTATTATAATAATTTATTATTTATACCCCGCCCATTTGGCTGAGTTTCACCAGCCACTCTGGACACACACATAGGACAAACAAATAATATATGGCAGTTTTGGATAGCAGAAGAATCTGAGTCAACCAACCTTATTGTACCAAAATACAATGGTACTTCAGTTTACGAACTGTTCCGGAAGTACGTTCTTAAAGCAAAACCGTTCTTAAACCCAGGCGCGCTTTCCCCAATGAGGCCTCCCGCCGCCGGTGCCTTTCCACCGTTTGGATTCTTTTCTCAGACCGAGGTAAAGTTCTCAAACCAAGACACTATTTCTGTTTTATGGAGTTTGTAAACCGAATCGTTCTTAAACCGGACTGTTCTTAAACCGAGGTACCACTGTGGTAATACCATTTTCCCCAAGCTCATTTAGGTATACTTTAGTTGGACTGTGTTCTACAACAGCAGGTTCAGAATGGTTGAATTTCAGCTTCCCTGTGTATAAGAACACACAGCCATACCTATGAAGAAAAAATAATGTGAACTAATGGATAAAGCTCAGTAGTGTGAATCAGCCATAGGGTAACCCCATAAACAATGTTTCTTTGTGTAAGCATATTCCATATTCTATATCTCCAACAGTGCAGATGCCTCTGAATATCACCTGGTGGGAAATGCAGGTGAGCAGAGTGCCGGGAACAGGATGCTCTCAGTGTTCAAAATTAGCCAGGCACATTTTGTACCTGGCTATTGGCCACTTGCAACCAAGTGAAGATACCTGGGTGGCACGATGGTGCCTGACATCTCCACCATCTAGAGATGCATGCCTGGGGAAGCATTGGATCTGGACTGTTTTCACAGACTAATACCACATTCCCCTTTCATGGATCACTGCCTTGTCATGGCGAAGGGGCTTGGACAACTCAGAGAAGCTATGAGCTATGCCGTGCAGGGAAACCCAAGATGGAGAGGTCATAGTGGAGAGTTTTGACTAAATGTGATCCACCTGGAGAAAGAACTGGCAAGCCACTCCAGTATCCCTGCCAAGAAAACTCCATGGTCAAAGACAACAGGCATATAAAAGTTATGACGCTGGACGATGAGCCCCTCAGGTCAGAAGGCGTCCAACATGCTACTGAGGAAGAGCGGAGGACAAGTACAAGTAGAATCTGAGCTGATGAAGCAGCTGGGCCAAAGCCAAAAGGTCGCTCAGTTGCGGATATGCCTGGAAGCGAAAGGAAAGTCCAATGCTGTAAAGAAAAATATTGCTTGGGAACCTGGAATGTAAGAACCATGAACCTTGGTAAGCTGGATGTGGTCAAAAATGAGATGGCAAGAATAAATATTGACATCCTGGGCATTAGTGAACTAAAATGGACGGGAATGGGCGAATTCAGTTCGGGTGACCATCATATCTACAACTGTGGGCAAGAATTCCGTAGAAGAAATGGAGTGGCCCTCTGTACTGGGATGCAATCTCAAAAATGATAGAATGACCTCGATATGAATCCAAGGCAGACCTTTTAACATCACAGTAATCCAAGTTTATGCACCAACTACCGGTGCTGAAGAAAGTGAAATTGACCAGTTCTATGAAGACTTACAACAACTTCTAGAAATGACACCAAAGAAGGATACTAAAGTAGGGAATCAAGAGATAAAATGAACAACTAGCAAGTTTAGCCTTGGAGTTCAAAACGAAGCAGGGCAAAGGCTAATAGAGTTCTGTCAAGAGAACAAGCTGGTCATCACAAACACTCTTTTCCAACAACACAAGAGATGACTCTACACATGGACATCACCAGATGGGCAACATCAAAATCAGATTGATTATATTCTCTGCAGCCAAAGATGGCGAAGCTCTATACAGTCAGCAAAAACAAGACCTGGAGCTGACTGTGGCTCAGATCATCAGCTTCTTATAGCCAGATCATCAGATGCTTATAGCCAAATTCCAGCTTAAACTGAAGAAAGTAGGAAAAACCACTGGGCCAGTAAGACAAAACAACAACAACAACAACAACAACAACAACAACAACAACAACAATTTATTATTTATACCCCGCCCATCTGGCCAGGTTCCCCCATCCACTCTGGGCGGCTTCCAACAAAATATTAAAATACAGAAATCCATCAAGCATTAAAAGCTTCCCTAAACAGGGCTGCCTTAAGATGCCTTCTAAAGGTCTGGTAATTGTTGTTCTCTTTGACCTCTGGTGGGAGGGTATTCCACAGGGTGGGTGCCAATCTAAATCAGATCCCTTATGAATACACAGTGGAAGTGAGGAACAGGTTAAGGATTTAGATTTGGTGGACGGAGTGCCTGAAGAACTATGGATGGAGGTTCGTAAAGTTATACAGGAGGCAGCAACGAAAACCATCCCAATGAAAAGGAAATGCAAGAAAGCAAAGTGGCTGTCCAATGAGGCCTTACAAAATAGCGGGGGAGAGAAGGCAAGCAAAATGCAAGGGAGATAGTGAAAGATATAGGAAATTGAATGCAGACTTCCAAAAAATAGCAAGGAGAGACAAGAGCAATGCAAAGAAATAGAGGAAAAGAACAGAATGGGGAAAAACAGAGATCTGTTCAAGAAAATTAGAGATATGAAAGGAACATTTCGTACAAAGATTACCATAATAAAGGACAAAAGTGGAAAAGACCTAACAGAAGCAGAAGACATCAAGAAGAGGTGGCAAGAATACACAGAGGAATTATACCAGAAAGATATGGAGGTCTCGTACACCCCAGGTAGTGTGGTTGCTGACCTTGAGCCAGACATCCTGGAGAGTGAAGTCAAATGGGCCTTAGAAACCACTGTTAATAACAAGGCCAGTGGAAGTTATGGTATTCCAGCTGAACTATTTAAAATTTTAAAAGATGATGCTGTTAAGGTGCTACACTCAATATGCCAGCAAGTTTAGAAAACTCAGCAGTGGCCAGAGGATTGGACAAGATCAGTCTACATCCCAACCCCAAAGAAGGGCAGTGCCAAAGAATGCTCCAACTACCGCACAATTGCGCTTATTTCACACGCTAGCAAGGTTATGCTTAAAATTCTACAAGGTAGGCTTAAGCAGTATGTGGACTGAGAACTCCCAGAAGTGCAAGCTGGATTTCAAAGGGGCAGAGGAACCAGAGACCAAATTGCAAACATGCGCTGGATTATGGAGAAAGCTAGAGAGTTCCAGAAAAACATCTACTTCTGCTTCATTGACTACGCAGAAGCATTTGACTGTGTCGACCATAGCAAACTATGGCAAGTTCTTAAAGAAATGGGAGTGCCTAATCACCTCATCTGTCTCCTGAGAAATCTCTATGTGGGACAAGAAGCTACAGTTAGAACTGGATATGGAACAACTGAGTAGTTCAAAATTGGGAAAGGAGTACAACAAGGCTGTATATTGTCTCCCTGCTTATTTGACTTATATGCATAATTCATCACGCGAAAGGCTGGACTGGATGAATCCCAATCCGGAATTAAGATTGTAGGAAGAAATATCAACAACCTCAGATATGCTGATGACACAACCTTGATGGCAGAAAGTGAGGAGGAATTAAAGAACCTTTTAATGAGGGTGAAAGAGGAGAGCGCAAAACATCAAAAACTCAACATCAAAAAAACTAAGATCATGGCCACTGGTCTGGCAAATAGAAGGGGAAGAAATGAAGACAGTGAGAGATTTTACTTTCTTGGGTTCCATGATCACTGCAGATGGTGACAGCAGTCACGAAATTAAAATACACCTGCTTCTTAGGAGAAAAGCAATGGCAAACCTAGACAGCATCTTAAAAAGCAGAGACATCACCTTGCCAACAAAAGTCTGTATAGTTAAAGCTATGGTTTTCCCAGTAGTGATGTATGGAAGTGAGAGCTGGACCATAAAGAAGGCTGATCGCCGAAGAATTGATGCTTTTGAATTATGGTGCTGGAGGAGACTCTTGAGCAGGCATCTCCAAAATGTGGCCCTCCAGATGTTTTGGCCTACAACTCCCATGATCCCTAGCTAACAGGACCAGTGGTAAGGGAAGATGGGAATTGTAGTCCAAAACATCTGGAGGGCCAAAGTTTGGGGATGCCTGCTCTTGAGAGTCCCATGGACTGCAATAAGATAAAACCTATCCATTCTTAAGGAAATCATCCCTGAGTGCTCACTGGAAGGACAGATCCTGAAGCTGAGGCTACAATACTTTAGCCACCTCATGAGAAAAGAAGACTCCCTGGAAAAGACCCTGGTGTTGGGAAAGATGGAGGGCACAAGGAGAAGGGGACGACAGAGGACGAGATGGTTGGACAGTGTTCTCGAAGCTACGAACATGAGTCTGACCAAACTGCGGGAGGCAGTGGAAGACAGGAGTGCCTGGCGAGCTATGGTCCATGGGGTCACGAAGAGTCAGACACGACTAAACGACAAAAACAACACCACATCCTGTAGTGTTCTATCAGTTTTATTTTATCTGCACAATCAGAATGAATTTCAGGAGCCAAAATGCTTTTTCTGTGCAGCCTGAGCAGGAGCAGTCACCATTAAGAAAAAGAGGTGGTAACAGGCCAATATCCAGGGACTGTCCCTGGATCAAATGACTTTTCTTCTTTAAGTTCTTAAAGTTCTTAACCTAGCTCAAGGTTGTCATTTGAACTAGCCAGATGTTTAAGTGAAAATCAATCACAGTCTGTCCATCATTTGAAAAAATAAGACTTTCCAGCTGTCTTACCCCAAAATGGTAACTAGACATTCTATTTTGGCATCTGTAATCTTGGTTTAAAGAGCCTAGCTTATATATCTGGTGCCTAGTTTATATATCTGAGTTTCTAACAATGGATGGTATACTAGATTTTCTGATCTAGCATACAGTACTCATTTTATGTTCTTACATTCTTCTGTAATGAATGGTAGCCAGGAAAGAGCATTGCGCCCCCCCACCTTTCTACTCATCCTGGATGCAACTTTAGTAGCCAATATCTCATTAACTGCATGAGAGAGAAATTAATATTGCAAACCAATAGAAATTGCAGGCTATCTGCTTTCAGTTGTTATGCTAATGCTTTTGTGCTTTAGAACTTCGTGAGTTATCCAACCTTAAAATGTCACTGATCCATCTGTCTCTCAGCCCTTTGGCATAACAAGTTCAAAACCTTGGACGTTGGCATTGCTTAAATTCCTGTGAGAAAGTTTCAGGCGTGATTTTTTTGGTGCCTGTCCCAGCTATTGAAGCAGAAGAGACACTTTCATTGCCTCTATCCTCATGTAATCCAGATGTCAAATATACTCTTCAACACAGAACGCTTTCACACTTGTGTGTCATCTAGCCGCAAAGGAGAATTTAGCTCCAGTAGCTGAATTTTTATAGTCAGTGTTACAGATATACCTTCTGCCGGCTTATTTTGCCAGTAACAGGTATAGGGAGCTGTGAAGACTCTTATATTCCACCCCTCCTCCCCAACAACATGGTGTTAGCTTTTCAGCTTTCTGAGATGGAAAAAAAAATCTATATTTAATTACTTCATTTTGACTCCTTTTTTTTATGCCTCAGGTAAACAAGGGACTTCTGAAAGGAGTTCACATTAGAAGATACTGCTGCATTGGGGATTTTCTGAGAAATCAAACGAACCATCCAATTCCTCTCAATATACTTGTTAATTTTGAATTTACCCAAGCTGCCTATGTACCATGAATGGACCCAGTTGGGAAAATTATATACCGCTCATTCCCCCAAAGACACAGGCTACCACAGCACCAAATTCTGCATTATTCTTGCTTGTTTCTTTGGAAATGTTGAGGGTGAGATTTATTTTGAGCACTTATAACACCAAAGCAGAAGCAAAAAATGAAAACAATAGAAACCCCTTCTATGTATGCATGCATTCTGTGTTGGTAGGTCATTCCCTGTGGAGAAGGGGGCTCAGGAAAGCCTCTTACATCCCTTCCTTGTTTTCCTACTATTCAGTAGTTGCTACCACCACCACTCCTTGGTAACACAGGCCCCAGAAAAGGGAAGAAACTGGCCACTGTCAACCAACTCACTTATGCAGAGACTTTAGGCAAGGCACCATGCCCTTCTCAGCCAACATCTTGCCATTTTCTGGGGAAGAAAGGGCGGGCTTCTAGCTGTTTATCCCGCCTCGGAGGTCAAAGCAGCTTGCTCATTTCCACGTCAGATCCCTTGCCTCCCATGTCTATCCCAGAGAATGGATAAACGTGCTGGTTTTTATAACCCTAATCATAGACCTCCAATAGCACGAAACCCAAGTGGTCTGTTCGGCTTCCCCAAAGCTAGAAAGATAATGAGGCTGGGCAGTACTTTCATTTTTATTCCTTGTCCTCAAGCCATTATTGGCTGGTTTGGCCACTAGCCTTAGAACAGAAGCTCTTGAGTAGGCGCTTCTCTCTAGTAATCTAAGCACCTGTTCTGGTCTATTCTGTTTGCCTCTTTTTCGTATTACTGGTAATTGCAAGTTTCTGATGTGCCAAAGGCACAATTTCCTGCTCCCAGTCTTTTGGTTTATGTTATAAAGCGGACTTTTAATTCCTATCTATGGAATCTCTGGTCATAGATTACTTGGGGTAAAGTCAGCTTTGTTGTTGTATATACGGCGGGTGTCAAAAGAATATTTAGCATATGCCAAAGGCATTTCTTTATTAAATCCAGCGGGGCTTTACTAGTTGTAGCAGTGTACTTTCATGCTTGAGACAAAGGGGTCTCATTCTGTTTTATTGCCTTGAAGTTTTGATTTCTATCCAATAACTTTAGTTTTCTGAAAGGCCAGTAGTCCTTGAAATAACTCAGCAGTGCTTAATGCTTCCTTACTACCGGTATGTGATGTATCTGTCTGTCTGTCTGTCTGTCTGTCAGTCAATCTATCTATGAAGGTAGCTGGTCTGTTTTAGTGGTGTCTTCCAGATGTTCTTGGATTACAACTCACATCATCTCTGACTCTTGGCCATTCTGGATGGGACTGATGAGAATTATAGTTCAACAACACCTGGATGGAACTGTCTTGGCCACCCCTCATCTAATCATAACATGTTTGCTTGATGAAGCTCAACAGGACTGTGGAGGACAAAGAAAGAATTGCCTCTTTCCCAACTCTGTCACTTGAAGCTGGAATTGTCCTTGAGATAGGGTGGGCTGCTCTCTCCCTCCCACTTGTTTCTATCACAGCAGCTCTCTGTACTTTTGCCACATGTCCCCAGTTGTTTGATGAGAATAAAAGGAATAAAATATTGGGAATGGAGAAAGGTGACTCAAAAGGGGACTGTTTGCTCTCATGCTGTTCAAGTGGGAAGAAAGCCCCCACAGTTCTCTCTTTCCCTGGCACTGAAAGGAAGATGCAATACAGGAAAGGGGAGTGTCAAAGGTAGAGAAGAGGGTGGAGGCAGGCGGTGGAAGTCTCTTTTTACTTCTCTGAAAAAGAACTGCCTCTACTAAGAAATTATCTCTGTGGTTTCAGGTTGACATGACTGAATGCCAGCAAATGGAGTTTGGGCTAATACCATGATTGCAAGAAAAGGCGGCGGAAGAAAAATGCGACAGCACACCCAACTTGTGGGGTGCATTTATTTATAGAAATCTATTACTACTTCATAGCTGGGTTGGTGGGTTGGAGGAATCAGTTGTAGAACTATGTCTCTGGTTTTAATCTAGTCGATGTAGCTTCTCAATAAGTTAGTTTCATAATCCCCAGTACTTACTTGAGTCTTCTGAGTTTCATTCATGTCTCTTTATATTTGGTTTGTGCCGGGAAGACAGAAACTGGTTGACAGTGCTTCTTAAAGCTTCAACAAAAGGAAGTTTAAATGCAGTACAAATTGCAGTTGTAAGGCAACCTCCCTGCTGATTAGAGTATGGTACTGAAATTGAATTAATGAGGATTTTTTTCATCAGTGCTTTGACCTGACTATTTAACATCTTTCTTTCTTGTCATCCCTGATCTAGCAGTGTTGTCCAAATTCTAGCTCTAACATGACAATGGGGCAATTCCTTTGCACCCCAAATCAAATAAAGCTCTCTTTATATGTCGAAAGTGAGGTCTGAGCAAAAAAATACGGGTCTGTTTGCATTGCTCACCAACCCTATTCCCTGGCTGCCAATAAATAGATTGTGATTTACATTTGGCCCTGGAGAGAAAGGGTTAATGGAGTAATATTTTGAGAATACTCGGGGCAGGGCATGTTGTGCAACATTACTCCAGACAGATGTGAGCGGTGGGCACCTGGGTGTGAGGCCATGGTTTGTGGGAGGGTTTGTTTTACAACTCTCATTGATGGGGTGATTTTTGATGGTGTTTTTTGTGTGTAATTAGATTTTAGTACAGTGGTACCTCAGGTTACGAACTTAATTCATTCCGGAGGTCCGTTCTTAACCTGAAACCATTATTAACCTGAGGTATCATTTTAGCTAATGGGGCCTCCCGCTGCCGGTGTGTGATTTCTGTTCTCATCCTGAGGTAAAGTTCTTAACCCAAGGTACTACTTCTGGATTAGCGGAGTCTGTAACCCCAAGTACTGTATTTGTAACCCGAGGTACCACCATATATATCTATGCAGAGATTCTGGTTTTGTTTAGAACACATACACAAAAATTGAAATGTATTGAAATGTATATATTATGTCTGAAATGTATTGTTACTGAAATGTACCCACACCAATCAATTATTATTGCTGTTTTGTTTGCTGGCCCGCCTTGAACCCAAGTCCCTTTGTGGAAGTATGACATAAATTAATGTCTACTCTACTCTTTCCTCTGAAATGCTTAGTCATCCAAAGCTCAGAATGTGATTTTGCCACATTCTGAGCTTCCCTCTTCACCCATACCATATTTCATTGGATGCATGGAATTTGGAACACAGTGATGTCATATCTTTTTGATTACTTGACATTATCAGGGGAGAGAGTGAGTTTTCAAGGCAGCTGATTTTGGCAGCATCTTTGTAATTTGTAGCATCTAGTATTTGATTTGCACATTGAAAGGGAAAGTCCCATCACGTGAAAGGACACATCCAGGAAGACTGCTTCCTGCAGAAGTTTATATATGCAATAAATATATTTATACTAGTATTAGTCAAGCTTCTGATTACCTCAGATGAAATTCACAGCCCTTTTAAAGAGACAGGTGTCAAATCAAGAGCTTAATGAAAATAAGCTCTTCAGATTTTGAAGCTATGCTACATGAAATATTCATTAGGTTTCCATTGCAGATGATAATATTTGACTGCACTGTGTGGCATAAAAGTAGTTTTAATGCTGACTTTGCAGCCTTGTTGCTGCTGTTGATTAATATTCAGTTCTTTTATGATCTGACACGATTGGATAGTGTTGCACTTTAAGGAAAGATGTAGGGGCTCCTTCTTCCTGAAAGGACCTGTGGTTGAAAATAAAAATTATAGGGAGAGTCACTGCGGCGTGTTTTGCAAACACACTCATTGTTGGCGTCAATATGCATGAGCCATCTACAAGCATGGAGTTCAGGATAAAATAATACCTTGATGGACAGAGAAATCCAAAGGCCAAGATAAGGGCTGTTGGACGTGACCATCATAGAGGGAGTTGCGCTGGCAGGATGGCTCTCATGTTGCTGTACACCACGTGGTATCTTTTGGAAAGCTGAATGGTGGTCCAGAAAATGTATGATTTGGGGGACATGTTGTTGATCCTAGGTGTAAGGAACTGAAGGCGTCTTGTTCTTCAGGTACATCCCACCCATGAGGAGCCTTCACCAATCACTGGAACTAGTATAGTTAAAAGCTTCTGATGAGAAAAAAAAAGGCAAAACTTCCCCCACCTCCCACTCTGGCTTCATTGAGCTGACAGAGCTTCGGTTAGGACACTTGTTCCATCTTGGAATCTCCCCCCTCTACCAGGGGACGAGTGGCTTTATTTTGGATCATGAAAAGAGCTCAGATGATAATCCAAGGAAAGTTGGGTGGTTTTTCAGTGTCTTGTACATGTGTTCAGTCTCCTTTAAATTACACCTATTAATTTTGATTTGTCATAAACCGGCTTCTTGTTTGTGAAATTACCCGTATGATTTTCCTACTGCCAATGAAATAACTATCCGTGAGGGCAATGAAACATGAAGGGTTGGAGGAAATCTGAAGCAAACACAAATGATGGAATTTTTCATTTGCTTCTTTTGTTTTCTTCATTGTAATAATAATAATAATAATAATAATAATAATAATAATAATAATAATTAATTTCTATCCCACCCATCTGGGTGGTTCCCAACAGAATAATAATAATAATAATGCAACCAAACATTTAAAACTTCCCTAAATAGGGAATAATGGATAATGATCTAATTCCTCATTTTCATTTGGAATATAGCCTATTATAATAATTACATAGGTTCTCCCAAACTCCACCAAAGCAGGCTCAAGCTTCTAAAGTTTAGAGACATTTTATTCAGGTGGGCTTCCAACTTGTATTCCCTGTTCCCAAACACATCTGAAGCATAGCTGTCAAGTTTTCCCTTTTCTCGTGAGGAAGCCTATTCAGCATAAGGGAATTTCCCTTTAAAAAAGGGAGAACTTGATAGCTGTGATCTGAAGTGTCAGATCAGGTGACGGTGGGTGGGAGAGAGTCCTGTGCCAATTTTATCTGGAGAAGGTTAAGTGCACTAGAGTTCCATTGAAATCAGCTTTGTGCTTAGAGCTGATTCTAGTGGGAATCCAGGGTACTTAAATCTGTCAAGACTGTACCTATAATTTTTATTTCGCTGAGGCGCTGCTACTTGCTATTATATTTTTTAAAAATGGCAGTAAAATCAGGCTAAATGAATGGTTTTCAGGGGGGCGGGGAGATGTCCTGTAGGCTTGCAACTATCATAGTACTAGAAGCCAGAAGGGAGCATTTCAGCCCCAGGTTTACATCCCCGGCTACTGGCCTTGCTGGCTGGAGCTGATAGGAGTTGTAGTCCAACAATACTTGGTTCCCCATCTCTGGTCTACACTTTGTGAAGACATGTTGTCTGTACCATTTGAGCCATTGGGAACCTGGAGAATAGGCAATAGTTTGTAGCATGTATAGTAGGGACTGAGAGTCAGAGTCTGTATTCACCTGAAGGTCCAGAATAAGAAAGCAGGAACAGTCGGACACTGGCCTCATGAATGGGTTTCAGGTGGGAACTGAGTCCTTCTATTGTCTCTCAACAGAATTGTTCAGATTTCTCAGTGGAGGAAGTTAGACTGCTAGAATCTTGGCTCCATACCAGTTCTCCGAATCTGTCATTTTAATCAGTGTTAGTATAAAAGCTGAATTACTCCTTTCCTGTTGAGTTGTGATATAATTATTTTTAAATGTAGTAAAATAAGGAAGAATTGTGTTTTTGATAACAAGCTCCTTCCTTTCTTGTTACAAAGTAACTACTTATTTTTTTAGCTACTATAAAAATTAAAGTTTTATTACTTCTTTTCTTGATTTTTACATTGACCTATTTATTATTCCTTATTCACCTGGCATATGCATTTCATCTCTATGAAATTGCTGTGCACTCCTGGCTAGTCACAGCTTTCTTCATCTCAGCAATATAATTTTATGTGCGGAAGCACACTGTTGGAGGGTCAGAAGTCCAGGTTAATCTACTTCAGATCACCCAAATATCTAGCAGTAGGTAGTAAACACCTTTCACCCTGCTCTAGCGTATCTCTAGATGGCGGGATCTGTGGTAATTATTAATTACATCGGTGTCTATTGCCATTTATACTGTACTGTATTTACTGTGGTACTGTACATGTATATGCATGAAGTTAGTCCTCCAGGCTAAAGAGTTACAGGGGTAGAGTGCCTTGCTGATACTCCTTGCTGCTGCTGGATTGCCACTTGTTGGTATTCATTACAGCTGTGAACTGGCTAATGTCCATATTCTTGCTTAACTTAAATGTGTACAAAGACAGCAAAGAGCAGAGGTGATAGTAAGAGAGCTTCCCCCCCCTTCCCCTGTTGTCAGTCTTAACTCCATTCACTATGAAAGTTACTGAAACCTTCACCCTCTAGATCAGGCACCCCCAAACTGCAGCCCTCCAGATGTTTTGGCCTACAACTCCCATGATCCCTAGCTAACAGGACCAGTGGTCGGGGAAGATGGGAATTGTAGTCCAAAACATCTGGAGGGGCGAAGTTTGGGGATGCCTGCTCTAGATTGAAGAGGCTTCCACTGCAGAGTGGTGAGAGGAAAGTCCTCAATCTTAGCACTGGTTTTTGTTGGCTTTGTGATAATGCACATCATCTTGCTTAAATTCCAAGAGTTGTGTACAAAAGACTGCAAGAGCAAGGCTTTCCCTTCACCTCTTTGAGTCAGTCTGAAGCCACTTCACCGAAGAAGTGAAATTGCTAAGAGATGGGGCTCTCCAGATTGAGTTGCGGAGATAATTTCAGTTTCATCCTCTCGCTTGCAGTCTTTGTGCCCAGTTCTCAAAAGATTTAGCAAGATGGTGTTGTGCATACAAGTATTGCTATTGTCTATCTCAGCCTCGCACACCAGTTTCCACATCCATCCACTAATTTCCTTTTTGGAGAAGGGGGACGTGCTGTCAGTCCCTGGTGAAATAGGTCAAATGAAGGTTTTTTAATGGGGGAGGAAATGAATACTAATTTATGTGTTGCATAGCATTAACTTTCAAGTAAGGTTTCTGTGAAAACTCAACACATAGCACTGCCACAATTGTACCTGCAAAAACATTATAGACACAGGCTGGCAGAAAGAAAATAGGAGCCAGCAGGAGTGACGATTAACAAGAAAATAGTGGGGGGGGGGATGACACACAATCCACGGGGAAATCTGATCAGAGTGAAACTGTATAAATGTTCAAGTATGTCAAATGGATACATGCAGAATTTATGCATGTGTAGAGAGCCAGTGTAGTGTAGTGGTTAAGAGCGGTAGACTCGTAATCTGGTGAACAGGGTTCGCGTCTCCGCTCCTCCACATGCAGCTGCTGGGTGTCCTTGGGCTAGTCACACTTCTTTGAAGTCTCTCAGCCCCACCGACCTCACAGAGTGTTTGTTGTGGAGGAGGAAGGGAAAGGAGATTGTTAGCCGCTTTCAGACACCTTAGGGTAGTGATAAAGTGGGATATCAAATCCAAACTCTTCTATGTGAACCTGTAACTGCGAAGAAGGTGAACACATGTTGGACCTCACAGAAAAATGAGGTCTCAGACATGTTGAGCAGTTGTTATGAAATCAGTGGATTCATGTTTTTTTGAATTCCTAAACTAAACCAAATTCCCCCAAAGGGAATTAACTTACTGCTCATTTGCAAGTGTTAAGATTATTCCTGTGGTTCTGTCATTTATTATTGCACATTTTACAAACATATGCACAAAAATCAAATTATCTCAAACATTAAGACCTCTGAAGATATTCAGAATGTTGTACGTTTTCAAAATAGTAGGCACAAAGACACCCACACAGAGAAATATGTTTCTCAGAATCCACGATTAGAGGGAGATTTGTACTTTGTCTATTTTGAAGATGGAAAATGACAACCTGACGAAGCTGAGAGGTATTTCAAATCTAGCATAGAGTTCTGTATTAAAAATGGTGTTGCCACATACAGTATGCAATGGCAAGCACCTCAGTTGTATGTCAACACCCGTGCTTTCTTTTCTGCACTGCGAAAATTGCATGAAATTGCTGAAATGGTCCTCTCTTCTTCTGGTATTCAGGTTTAAGTTCTGAGGAAAACAAAAAAATGTACTATGAATTGTACATCAGTAAACTATTTCACACGCTAAACAATACTTAAAATGTGTTTTAAGTTGTGGATGGGTGATGTGTGAGAGAAGGAGTGGGATTGGAGAGATGAAGAGTGTTGTGCTTTAGGGGGGGAAATCATTTCTGGTTAATTCCTTCATTTTTTGTGAACCCATTTACTCAACTGTGAATATTTTAAAACTTTCATAACAAAGGGAAGGTGACAAGATGCTGGCAAAGCTGAGAAAATCGCTGATTTAGGAGGCTCATATTTTTCAGACTAAGAATCTTTCCTCAAACTGGACCTGAGCAAAGCTTGGATAGATTGTCATGTGTATACCTGACACCTAGCTGCAGTCATGTCATGTATATTCTCTGGACAGCACATGTTAAAGACTGCAATCCTATGCAGATTTACCCTAGTAGTGAGCCCCCTTCAATATAGTGAAACTTTCTTCTGAGTAATAGGCACAGCATGATGAGTACCCACAGAATTTGTGTGTGGATGTTTTGGTGGGGTCAGGGAATAAAACATTGCAAGCAGGAGCAGGCTAGTTTATCACAAAAAACGAGAATAGTGTCTTCACATTTTTCTTCACTTCTTAGGTTCTGCAAATGCTGGAAACTCACTCTTTGTTTTAAAATGAAATCTGGAAAACTTGGGTTTGTGGTTTATCTGGGGAGGGGGCAACTGCTGCCCTTGCAGCCCCCTCCTCTAGATGCCCGTGCATAGCATTGTGCTGTATATATCTTCAATTCTCTATCTTAATTTAGTAATTCAAGACTTTGCGTACTTTGAACAATAAGGGCTGCAGTCCCCCCACATTTTGGAACTACTGTACACATTTTTTTAAACTACACCCATCGCTGTGATCAAGGAAAGATGTTATCAAGGACACCCTATAAAAGTACTAGCTCTTCACCGTGGCAGTAGCTGATCTACAAAATCTTGGAAGGATCCCCCCCCCCCCGAACATATGGTTAGCATATTTGAGGCCTTACTGTATCCTATCAGGCAGACTTGCGTTTCACACAAACAATTTCAATTCTCATCCATCTTCAGATGCATTTTTACATTTCCCATCTTGGCATGTTTATTTTCTCCTTGTGAGACTTGGCTCCGATGCGTACCCCCCCCCCCCAATTCCTCCAAATATTATTAATATGTTAGTAAGCACACCATTGCAAAAGTTGTACAGCAATTAAACAAAATGGATTTTATTGATGAGTCTCATTGTAAGAAAGAAAAGAAAGCAAAGGAAAGAAAAAGAAAGAAAGAAAGAAAGAAAGAAAGAAAGAAAGAAAGAAAGGTTTACTTTCTATATGTGCAGCCATTTTTCATAAGATTCCCCTTTAGTAAGACATTTAGTAAGACATTCCACAAGCAGCTACTTAGAAGAAGGGAGATCCATTGTGGGAAAATATGATCTGTGAATACCATCTATTAACAAAGCTATATTGTTCTGGTTGCTCACAGAAAAGCTAAGCAATTCTTGCACATGCTGAGGCCTATTGCCTAGCTGCCTTTATAGCACACATTGAAGCAATCTGGAAAATGAACATGAGAGCATCCATTCCCACCTCTCCACTCTTTGGAGTGAAAATTGCTAGTTTTCACACATGTACTGAGTTCCTCTGTTGGCGTCCCATCAGGCAGCTGTTTATCTGTTACATATTTTAGAAATCACTCAATACAATGCAAGTATTTCACCATTGTTTAATATACAGAAAGTGCCCAGTGATGCCTGGGAATTATAAGAAACCAAAACAATTGTGGATAATGGATAATGCAATTTGTGAGTTTTAGGGCGCATCGTGCGAAATTGGCTTCCAAAGCCATGTTTTTGTCCACCATCTTGATTTAAATAGCACCTGATGGCCAAACATAGAGGAGGACCATGACCTCAGCCTTGGGAATCTTCATGCTGAGTTGAGCAACACCATCTCAAAAGGTATCCAAATTGAACCAGGTGACAGTATCTTCAGATCCATCCAAATTGGTGTGGATTTGATCCATTGCATCATAAATTGGGTGAACTCACATTTTGGTCTGGCACCTTGATTCAAAATGGTGCCCAGCACTCACATGTTGACAAAGACCATCACCTTTCCCTCATGCTGGGTTTGGTGACAATATTTCAAGAGGCATCCAAACCCATAAGCATACAGAAAGACATAGTAGATGGCTTTATTTGGACAACATGATAAGTCACTTTGCTGCTCCCCAGTCTTTTTTAATGCTACAATGTGCTGAGGTAAGTTAGAGTGGTGTACCAGAAATCAAGGCATGGGTGTGGTGAAAGAGGGAAGGGCAAAAAGAGGGAGACACACAAAGATGAATTAACTGAAGTGGGCTGAAAATTGTGTGCTTTAATAAAGTATGGGACGCAGGTGGTGCTGTGGGTTAAACCACAGAGCCTAGGGCTTGCCAATCAGAAGGTCGGCGGTTCGAATCCCTGCAATGGGGTGAGCTCCCGTTGCTCGGTCCCAGCTCCTGCCCACCTAGCAGTTCGAAAGCACCTCAAAGTGCAAGTAGATAAATAGGTATCGCTACAGCGGGAAGGTAAACAGCGTTTCCGTGTGCTGCTCTGGTTCGCCAGAAGCGGTTTTGTCATGCTGACCACATTACCTGGAAGCTGTACGCCGGCTCATTCGGCCAATAACGCGAGATGAGCGCTGCAACCCCAGAGTCAGTCACGACTGGACCTAATGGTCAGGGGTCCCTTTACCTCTACCCAGGGCCGGCTCTAGGTAGACCCCCGGTGGTGTGGTGTGCTAGGGCACCGGGCCGGTAGGCAGGGCACTACGCGGCAAAGCCGCGTGGAAACCATGCTGCGCCCTGCGAGGGCGGGGGCACTGGAGCGATCTCCGCCCCTCAGCACCAGGGCGGCCGACCTGCTCGAGACTGCCCTGCCTCCACCTAATAAAGTATAATAACTGCTTACAAAACTGTTCAAAAGCTCTTGATACAAATACATGCTTTCTTCAGTGTTTTAGTTTACCTGCTTTGAAGTTAGGTGCTACAACTGTGGGATATTATTGAAAGTCGTATATTGTGCACAATTCCACAAGTAGCTACATTTCCTTAATTAAACTGCTTTTAGTAACATCTGCTACCGTAGAAACTCAGTGAATCACAAAATGTTTCCAAACCAACTGTAGTCTCAAGGTACTTATTGAGGAAAGACTTTCACTCTCTTCCTTTTCCCCGTCTGGAACAGAAACACCCCATAAGAATGATCTGCTATATATATTGTTTATGTTGCCATCTGTGGACAGCCAGAATTGTTATGGACAACCAAGAAACAGGGAGAATTGGAGAGCACTTGAGCATGAAATTTCTTTCCAAGGAAGGAAGTGGGTGAAGTGTGCTGTGAGCGCTGAAAAGAATTGGAACTGGTTTTGTCCAGTTTCTGCAAATAATAACACTCACTTCTATGTTGGTGAATTTTTAGAGGAAACCAATAAAACTAGTGTAGGGAATCCAATAAAAGCAGCTGAGTATATTGACCAGCAATAAGATGGTGAACAAATGGTCACATAGCTTGTGTTAAGTTCTTTTTAATTATGCTGGTTGGTTAACAGTTGTCAGTAACTAGTTAAGTAGATTATTCAGCAACAGAGTGGATGAGATCAAAATAACAGAGAAGATGAAGAATTGTTTATTTAGGACAGGGCTGGAACCTCAGGGCAGGGGGCCAAATGTGGCCCTCCAGGCATCTCTATCTGGCCCACAGAACTTTACCCAAGACACACCACTCACTAGATGCAACATCAAGCTAATGCCCATTTTTGTAATGTAAATAGTAATGGGTCGAAGGATCAGGACCTCAGAGGGTGTGGAGGGGAAGTTTAACCCTCTGTGCCCAGTACTGCCCTGATAAAAAGGATGTTTGCATTAAGAGGAAAGGATCCATTGGCACTAAACAGCAGCTTCAATGGAGCAACAGCATTTTCAACATGACTACAGTAGAGGGTTAACCTCCCTCTGCATTATTCAGGAAGTGGTCAAGTCACTTGCTGGCCTAGGTCTATCTTGATGCCATTTCCTTTCTCACCTGCCACCCTGTGGCTGCTATATTTACATTGTTGTTTAGTCGTGTCCGACTCTTCGTGACCCCATGGACCATAGCACGCCAGTCACTCCTGTCTTGCACTGCCTCCCGCAGTTTGGTCAAACTCATGTTCGTAGCTTCGAGAACGCTGTCCAACCACCTCATCCTCTGTCGTCCCCTTCTCCTAGTGCCCTCAATCTTTCCCAACATCAGGGTCTTTTCCAGGGAGTCTTCTTTTCTCATGAGGTGGCCAAAGTATTGGAGCCTCAGCTTCACGATCTGTCCTTCCAGTGAGCACTCAGGGCTGATTTCCTTCAGAATGGATAGGTTTGATCTTCTAGCAGTCCATGGGACTCTCAAGAGTCTCCTCCAGCACCATAATTCAAAATATTTACATTACAATTCTGCATTACATTTTCACTCCAACCTGTGGAGGGCAGTGGTTCAGCAGCAGACATGAGACACAGGGGTGGGAAGTTTGCTCTCCCCTCTCTCCCCTTCATCATGTGAGGAAAGCACTAAATGGAGCTATTTAGACAAGTTCATGTCTTTATTGGACAAGGGGAGAAATAGATGGCAGTTTCACTCCCACAAAAGGCAGTGAAGGACATCAACTTGGATGCCTTTAAAAAAGGATTAGAGAAATTTGAGGAGGATAAACTATCAGTGGCTACTAACCCTGATGGCTATGCTCTCTCTCCACTGTGGTCTAAACCACTGAGCCTCTTGGGCTTGCTGATCAGAAGGTCGGTGGTTCAAATCCCCATGACAGGGTCAGCTCCTGTTGCTCTGTCCCAGCTCCTGCCAACCTAGCAGTTTGAAAACCCGCCTTTGCAAGTAGATAAATAGGTACTGCTGCGGCAGGATGGTAAACGGCGTTTCCATGCACTCTGGTTTCTGTCATTGTGTTTCGTTGCTCCAGAAGCAGTTTACTCATGCTGGCCACATTTCCCAGAAAACTGTCTATGGACAAACGCCGGCTCCCTCGGTCTGAAGCAAGATGAGCGCCGCACTCCATAGTCACCTTTGACTGGACTTGACCACCCAGGGTCCTTTACCTTTACCTTTAACCTCTCCACTGTAGGAGATGATATGGCTCTGAAAATCAGTTACTGGAATCCTCAGGAGGAGAGAGTGCTGTTGTGATCAGGTCTGACTTAAGGACTTCCCATAGGCACCTGGTCAGCCACTGTGACAATAGAAAGCAGGACTAGATGGGCCACTGGTTTGATCCAATCAGGGCCAGTGCGTCCATTTAGGCGAACTAGGTGCCAAAATGGAGGGGGCGCTGGCCAGCCTACCAGGGCGGGGGAGGAAGCCTGCTCTTGCGAGAGGCAGTGGCGGGATGAGTGCCCCAAAAAGAGCGCTTTCGGGGCACTGATCCTGTCACTACCTCTCGCAGGGGTGGGCGGCCGCGTCTCCCTTCTTCCTGGCTCACTGTGGGGCGGGGGAGGGAAAGCGAGGGAGGGTTCCATCTGGGCCACTTTCCCTCCCCCCGCCCCACAGTGAGCCGGGGAGAAGGGAGACACAGCCGCTGCGAGAGGTGGCGACAGGATCAGCGACAGGAAAGAGATGGGGCTCTCCAGATTGAGTTGCGGAGATAATTTCAGTTTCATCCTCTCGCTTGCAGTCTTTGTGCCCAGTTCTCAAAAGATTTAGCAAGATGGTGTTGTGCATACAAGTATTGCTATTGTCTATCTCAGCCTCGCACACCAGTTTCCACATCCATCCACTAATTTCCTTTTTGGAGAAGGGGGACGTGCTGTCAGTCCCTGGTGAAATAGGTCAAATGAAGGTTTTTTAATGGGGGAGGAAATGAATACTAATTTATGTGTTGCATAGCATTAACTTTCAAGTAAGGTTTCTGTGAAAACTCAACACATAGCACTGCCACAATTGTACCTGCAAAAACATTATAGACACAGGCTGGCAGAAAGAAAATAGGAGCCAGCAGGAGTGACGATTAACAAGAAAATAGTGGGGGGGGGGATGACACACAATCCACGGGGAAATCTGATCAGAGTGAAACTGTATAAATGTTCAAGTATGTCAAATGGATACATGCAGAATTTATGCATGTGTAGAGAGCCAGTGTAGTGTAGTGGTTAAGAGCGGTAGACTCGTAATCTGGTGAACAGGGTTCGCGTCTCCGCTCCTCCACATGCAGCTGCTGGGTGTCCTTGGGCTAGTCACACTTCTTTGAAGTCTCTCAGCCCCACCGACCTCACAGAGTGTTTGTTGTGGAGGAGGAAGGGAAAGGAGATTGTTAGCCGCTTTCAGACACCTTAGGGTAGTGATAAAGTGGGATATCAAATCCAAACTCTTCTATGTGAACCTGTAACTGCGAAGAAGGTGAACACATGTTGGACCTCACAGAAAAATGAGGTCTCAGACATGTTGAGCAGTTGTTATGAAATCAGTGGATTCATGTTTTTTTGAATTCCTAAACTAAACCAAATTCCCCCAAAGGGAATTAACTTACTGCTCATTTGCAAGTGTTAAGATTATTCCTGTGGTTCTGTCATTTATTATTGCACATTTTACAAACATATGCACAAAAATCAAATTATCTCAAACATTAAGACCTCTGAAGATATTCAGAATGTTGTACGTTTTCAAAATAGTAGGCACAAAGACACCCACACAGAGAAATATGTTTCTCAGAATCCACGATTAGAGGGAGATTTGTACTTTGTCTATTTTGAAGATGGAAAATGACAACCTGACGAAGCTGAGAGGTATTTCAAATCTAGCATAGAGTTCTGTATTAAAAATGGTGTTGCCACATACAGTATGCAATGGCAAGCACCTCAGTTGTATGTCAACACCCGTGCTTTCTTTTCTGCACTGCGAAAATTGCATGAAATTGCTGAAATGGTCCTCTCTTCTTCTGGTATTCAGGTTTAAGTTCTGAGGAAAACAAAAAAATGTACTATGAATTGTACATCAGTAAACTATTTCACACGCTAAACAATACTTAAAATGTGTTTTAAGTTGTGGATGGGTGATGTGTGAGAGAAGGAGTGGGATTGGAGAGATGAAGAGTGTTGTGCTTTAGGGGGGGAAATCATTTCTGGTTAATTCCTTCATTTTTTGTGAACCCATTTACTCAACTGTGAATATTTTAAAACTTTCATAACAAAGGGAAGGTGACAAGATGCTGGCAAAGCTGAGAAAATCGCTGATTTAGGAGGCTCATATTTTTCAGACTAAGAATCTTTCCTCAAACTGGACCTGAGCAAAGCTTGGATAGATTGTCATGTGTATACCTGACACCTAGCTGCAGTCATGTCATGTATATTCTCTGGACAGCACATGTTAAAGACTGCAATCCTATGCAGATTTACCCTAGTAGTGAGCCCCCTTCAATATAGTGAAACTTTCTTCTGAGTAATAGGCACAGCATGATGAGTACCCACAGAATTTGTGTGTGGATGTTTTGGTGGGGTCAGGGAATAAAACATTGCAAGCAGGAGCAGGCTAGTTTATCACAAAAAACGAGAATAGTGTCTTCACATTTTTCTTCACTTCTTAGGTTCTGCAAATGCTGGAAACTCACTCTTTGTTTTAAAATGAAATCTGGAAAACTTGGGTTTGTGGTTTATCTGGGGAGGGGGCAACTGCTGCCCTTGCAGCCCCCTCCTCTAGATGCCCGTGCATAGCATTGTGCTGTATATATCTTCAATTCTCTATCTTAATTTAGTAATTCAAGACTTTGCGTACTTTGAACAATAAGGGCTGCAGTCCCCCCACATTTTGGAACTACTGTACACATTTTTTTAAACTACACCCATCGCTGTGATCAAGGAAAGATGTTATCAAGGACACCCTATAAAAGTACTAGCTCTTCACCGTGGCAGTAGCTGATCTACAAAATCTTGGAAGGATCCCCCCCCCCCCGAACATATGGTTAGCATATTTGAGGCCTTACTGTATCCTATCAGGCAGACTTGCGTTTCACACAAACAATTTCAATTCTCATCCATCTTCAGATGCATTTTTACATTTCCCATCTTGGCATGTTTATTTTCTCCTTGTGAGACTTGGCTCCGATGCGTACCCCCCCCCCCCAATTCCTCCAAATATTATTAATATGTTAGTAAGCACACCATTGCAAAAGTTGTACAGCAATTAAACAAAATGGATTTTATTGATGAGTCTCATTGTAAGAAAGAAAAGAAAGCAAAGGAAAGAAAAAGAAAGAAAGAAAGAAAGAAAGAAAGAAAGAAAGAAAGAAAGGTTTACTTTCTATATGTGCAGCCATTTTTCATAAGATTCCCCTTTAGTAAGACATTTAGTAAGACATTCCACAAGCAGCTACTTAGAAGAAGGGAGATCCATTGTGGGAAAATATGATCTGTGAATACCATCTATTAACAAAGCTATATTGTTCTGGTTGCTCACAGAAAAGCTAAGCAATTCTTGCACATGCTGAGGCCTATTGCCTAGCTGCCTTTATAGCACACATTGAAGCAATCTGGAAAATGAACATGAGAGCATCCATTCCCACCTCTCCACTCTTTGGAGTGAAAATTGCTAGTTTTCACACATGTACTGAGTTCCTCTGTTGGCGTCCCATCAGGCAGCTGTTTATCTGTTACATATTTTAGAAATCACTCAATACAATGCAAGTATTTCACCATTGTTTAATATACAGAAAGTGCCCAGTGATGCCTGGGAATTATAAGAAACCAAAACAATTGTGGATAATGGATAATGCAATTTGTGAGTTTTAGGGCGCATCGTGCGAAATTGGCTTCCAAAGCCATGTTTTTGTCCACCATCTTGATTTAAATAGCACCTGATGGCCAAACATAGAGGAGGACCATGACCTCAGCCTTGGGAATCTTCATGCTGAGTTGAGCAACACCATCTCAAAAGGTATCCAAATTGAACCAGGTGACAGTATCTTCAGATCCATCCAAATTGGTGTGGATTTGATCCATTGCATCATAAATTGGGTGAACTCACATTTTGGTCTGGCACCTTGATTCAAAATGGTGCCCAGCACTCACATGTTGACAAAGACCATCACCTTTCCCTCATGCTGGGTTTGGTGACAATATTTCAAGAGGCATCCAAACCCATAAGCATACAGAAAGACATAGTAGATGGCTTTATTTGGACAACATGATAAGTCACTTTGCTGCTCCCCAGTCTTTTTTAATGCTACAATGTGCTGAGGTAAGTTAGAGTGGTGTACCAGAAATCAAGGCATGGGTGTGGTGAAAGAGGGAAGGGCAAAAAGAGGGAGACACACAAAGATGAATTAACTGAAGTGGGCTGAAAATTGTGTGCTTTAATAAAGTATGGGACGCAGGTGGTGCTGTGGGTTAAACCACAGAGCCTAGGGCTTGCCAATCAGAAGGTCGGCGGTTCGAATCCCTGCAATGGGGTGAGCTCCCGTTGCTCGGTCCCAGCTCCTGCCCACCTAGCAGTTCGAAAGCACCTCAAAGTGCAAGTAGATAAATAGGTATCGCTACAGCGGGAAGGTAAACAGCGTTTCCGTGTGCTGCTCTGGTTCGCCAGAAGCGGTTTTGTCATGCTGACCACATTACCTGGAAGCTGTACGCCGGCTCATTCGGCCAATAACGCGAGATGAGCGCTGCAACCCCAGAGTCAGTCACGACTGGACCTAATGGTCAGGGGTCCCTTTACCTCTACCCAGGGCCGGCTCTAGGTAGACCCCCGGTGGTGTGGTGTGCTAGGGCACCGGGCCGGTAGGCAGGGCACTACGCGGCAAAGCCGCGTGGAAACCATGCTGCGCCCTGCGAGGGCGGGGGCACTGGAGCGATCTCCGCCCCTCAGCACCAGGGCGGCCGACCTGCTCGAGACTGCCCTGCCTCCACCTAATAAAGTATAATAACTGCTTACAAAACTGTTCAAAAGCTCTTGATACAAATACATGCTTTCTTCAGTGTTTTAGTTTACCTGCTTTGAAGTTAGGTGCTACAACTGTGGGATATTATTGAAAGTCGTATATTGTGCACAATTCCACAAGTAGCTACATTTCCTTAATTAAACTGCTTTTAGTAACATCTGCTACCGTAGAAACTCAGTGAATCACAAAATGTTTCCAAACCAACTGTAGTCTCAAGGTACTTATTGAGGAAAGACTTTCACTCTCTTCCTTTTCCCCGTCTGGAACAGAAACACCCCATAAGAATGATCTGCTATATATATTGTTTATGTTGCCATCTGTGGACAGCCAGAATTGTTATGGACAACCAAGAAACAGGGAGAATTGGAGAGCACTTGAGCATGAAATTTCTTTCCAAGGAAGGAAGTGGGTGAAGTGTGCTGTGAGCGCTGAAAAGAATTGGAACTGGTTTTGTCCAGTTTCTGCAAATAATAACACTCACTTCTATGTTGGTGAATTTTTAGAGGAAACCAATAAAACTAGTGTAGGGAATCCAATAAAAGCAGCTGAGTATATTGACCAGCAATAAGATGGTGAACAAATGGTCACATAGCTTGTGTTAAGTTCTTTTTAATTATGCTGGTTGGTTAACAGTTGTCAGTAACTAGTTAAGTAGATTATTCAGCAACAGAGTGGATGAGATCAAAATAACAGAGAAGATGAAGAATTGTTTATTTAGGACAGGGCTGGAACCTCAGGGCAGGGGGCCAAATGTGGCCCTCCAGGCATCTCTATCTGGCCCACAGAACTTTACCCAAGACACACCACTCACTAGATGCAACATCAAGCTAATGCCCATTTTTGTAATGTAAATAGTAATGGGTCGAAGGATCAGGACCTCAGAGGGTGTGGAGGGGAAGTTTAACCCTCTGTGCCCAGTACTGCCCTGATAAAAAGGATGTTTGCATTAAGAGGAAAGGATCCATTGGCACTAAACAGCAGCTTCAATGGAGCAACAGCATTTTCAACATGACTACAGTAGAGGGTTAACCTCCCTCTGCATTATTCAGGAAGTGGTCAAGTCACTTGCTGGCCTAGGTCTATCTTGATGCCATTTCCTTTCTCACCTGCCACCCTGTGGCTGCTATATTTACATTGTTGTTTAGTCGTGTCCGACTCTTCGTGACCCCATGGACCATAGCACGCCAGTCACTCCTGTCTTGCACTGCCTCCCGCAGTTTGGTCAAACTCATGTTCGTAGCTTCGAGAACGCTGTCCAACCACCTCATCCTCTGTCGTCCCCTTCTCCTAGTGCCCTCAATCTTTCCCAACATCAGGGTCTTTTCCAGGGAGTCTTCTTTTCTCATGAGGTGGCCAAAGTATTGGAGCCTCAGCTTCACGATCTGTCCTTCCAGTGAGCACTCAGGGCTGATTTCCTTCAGAATGGATAGGTTTGATCTTCTAGCAGTCCATGGGACTCTCAAGAGTCTCCTCCAGCACCATAATTCAAAATATTTACATTACAATTCTGCATTACATTTTCACTCCAACCTGTGGAGGGCAGTGGTTCAGCAGCAGACATGAGACACAGGGGTGGGAAGTTTGCTCTCCCCTCTCTCCCCTTCATCATGTGAGGAAAGCACTAAATGGAGCTATTTAGACAAGTTCATGTCTTTATTGGACAAGGGGAGAAATAGATGGCAGTTTCACTCCCACAAAAGGCAGTGAAGGACATCAACTTGGATGCCTTTAAAAAAGGATTAGAGAAATTTGAGGAGGATAAACTATCAGTGGCTACTAACCCTGATGGCTATGCTCTCTCTCCACTGTGGTCTAAACCACTGAGCCTCTTGGGCTTGCTGATCAGAAGGTCGGTGGTTCAAATCCCCATGACAGGGTCAGCTCCTGTTGCTCTGTCCCAGCTCCTGCCAACCTAGCAGTTTGAAAACCCGCCTTTGCAAGTAGATAAATAGGTACTGCTGCGGCAGGATGGTAAACGGCGTTTCCATGCACTCTGGTTTCTGTCATTGTGTTTCGTTGCTCCAGAAGCAGTTTACTCATGCTGGCCACATTTCCCAGAAAACTGTCTATGGACAAACGCCGGCTCCCTCGGTCTGAAGCAAGATGAGCGCCGCACTCCATAGTCACCTTTGACTGGACTTGACCACCCAGGGTCCTTTACCTTTACCTTTAACCTCTCCACTGTAGGAGATGATATGGCTCTGAAAATCAGTTACTGGAATCCTCAGGAGGAGAGAGTGCTGTTGTGATCAGGTCTGACTTAAGGACTTCCCATAGGCACCTGGTCAGCCACTGTGACAATAGAAAGCAGGACTAGATGGGCCACTGGTTTGATCCAATCAGGGCCAGTGCGTCCATTTAGGCGAACTAGGTGCCAAAATGGAGGGGGCGCTGGCCAGCCTACCAGGGCGGGGGAGGAAGCCTGCTCTTGCGAGAGGCAGTGGCGGGATGAGTGCCCCAAAAAGAGCGCTTTCGGGGCACTGATCCTGTCACTACCTCTCGCAGGGGTGGGCGGCCGCGTCTCCCTTCTTCCTGGCTCACTGTGGGGCGGGGGAGGGAAAGCGAGGGAGGGTTCCATCTGGGCCACTTTCCCTCCCCCCGCCCCACAGTGAGCCGGGGAGAAGGGAGACACAGCCGCTGCGAGAGGTGGCGACAGGATCAGCGCCCCGAAAGTGCTCCTTTCGGGGCACTTATCCCACCGCCGCCTCTCACAAGAGCAGGCTCCCCCCCTCTTTTTCTCTCTCCTTCCTTCCTTCCTTCCTTCCTTCCTTCCTTCCTTCCTTCCTTTCTCTCTCTCTTACCCCTCCATCCCCCCCCCTCTCTCTATTTCCCTCTCACCCCCTGGGGGGCACCAGAAGGTGATCTGCCTAGGGCGCAAAAAACCCTAGCACTGGCCCTGGATCCAATAGATTGCTCTTATGTATAAGTACAGTAAATTTGTGAAAATCCAATGCACATATTGCAGAGCTGAAATATATGCATTGGTCTCTAGAGGAGCTATAAGAGTGTCTTTTCCCCACCGCCCCATGCATGTCCTATCTTATTTGCATATAGCTGGGAGGTGAATAGAAAGTTAACTCCATGCTAGTGCAGATGGAGCCATTGATTCTTAAGGATACACTTTACGTTGGATGTGTTGTGGTTCTGCTGTTCAGTTTATTGAAATATTATGTCAAAGCATCTGACTGGCTAGAAAACCTCAGGGAACTCTTATCATTTCCTGCCCTGATTTAAAGGTCGTTTTGCCCTCTATGACTTCTGGCCTCAAAAGTCAAGATGTTTTCTTAACAATATTGATTTGCTGCCTCTAGCATTTGCTGGAGGTTCTTAAAAAATGTGGCCATTAAGGCAAAGAGGCGACAGTTGCAAACTGAATTTTGGAGAGTGTAAAACTACTTCTCCTGTTGATGAATCCATTCTGCTTGCAGAATTCCATGAAGATAAAGGGCCAGTTCTCACTTTGCTTGTGTGTGTGTATGTGTGTGTGTGTGTGTGTGTGTGTGTGTATTCTTACTATCCTTCTGTTTTTATATATGCATTGTTTTTATTGATGTTATATATGTAACAATTTGTATGTGCTTTATTGCAATGTATGTCACTATGGAAAGTGATTAATAAATTAAATAAATAACTATTAACTGCGCAGATAGTTGAAAATGATGATCACCCCAAGTTTCATTTAGCATCTTGAATATATGTATGTTTATGTGTCTATTTGTAAACCAAGGACTGCTTTACAAATTAAGCAACAAGTTCTCTCCATGACACTTGGAAGTATGATAAAGTACTGTAGGAGCTCCACCTCTTCAGTTCTTGCCTTTAGTCCTTCAGTTACCCTTCCAGAACTTACCTGCCAGGTGTTTCCTAGTATTAACTACTCCATCTAGAACACATTACCTTAGTTCTAGTTACAGGTAGGTAGCCGTGTTGGTCTGACGTAGTCGAAACAAAATAAAAAAATTCCTTCCAGCAGCACCTTAAAGACCAACTAAGTTTTTATTTTGGTATGAGCTTTCGTGTGCATGCACGGAAATAAAAACTTAGTTGGTCTTTAAGGTGCTGCTGGAATTAATTTTTTTACATTACCTTAGTGTATATCTGTCTCCTTTGGTCCCTGCAGTTTCTGATAACTCTTGCTTGATATCATTGGTGATTCCTCCACCCCACACAGGTCAAAGCAGGCAATTTTTCTGATGTGCATCATAAAATAATATTTTATACCAGGCAATAGAAAACATGCTCATTCTAGGTCAACAGTTTCAGAATCATTGTAAGGGTGAATTGCTTTTATCATTGTGACCTAGATAAAGAGTAATGTGTTCATTAATTTTTTAAATTGTACATTGGTTGATTGAGCAGGAGACGCTGGTGTTATAACAGGATTGATTCAGGCTCTGAAAGGAAGGTATGCAGAAGTGAAGAAGACTTTTGAGAAAACTGAATTTTTAGTTTATCTTAGACCCTGTTACAAATGGAGATGGTATTCGAATTGGGTGCTTTGTCAATACTTAAAAATAAACACCCACAAACTAAAGTTATAGGTTTATTCTCTTCTTTCACCTTGAAGCCTTATTGAACTTCCTTGCAGTGCTCCTAAATTAGCTTTGCTCAGTCCTGTGTGTAGTCCAGCTCCCCAGGAATCATCATTCATACTCTATGGATCTTACTGGATTGGGTGCTGAGGTGCCTGTCCTGAATGGAATGATTACTTTAATTCACACAAGCGACTACAATACAATGGAGGCTTCCACCCTAGCAAGGTTGAGAGGCAGCAGGTTTGCAGATAGGTAAAGGTTGAAGGAGCAATCTGCAGCAATTGCCTGCTCACCCTTCCTTCAGTGAAAGTGTCCCACAAAAGGAGTTCTGCTCAAGCCTCTGTGTTTTGCCTCTCATCTTGATATCTCTGCCTCTGCTGCAGTATATGTTACCGTAATTTGTTTCTCTAGTAGTGCTTTAATTTAATAAACTGTTGGCCTGAAACCCAGACATACATTTCAGAAGTTGTGGAACAGGGTCATTCAACCAACATTTGGCATTAATTTGGTTTTCCTAGAAATGTTTGATCTGAAAATTGCAGTTGGTGATAGCTGCATGTAATCAAATGTATTCTATGCTTTTTGCAACACTGACCAGTTGTTAAAACAAGCCTTTGTAAAAGAACGGGCGTTTGGGATTTTAAATGTTGCACTCGCAATAGTTCTGGGACTTCAGGAAGATTTAGCAGAAGATTTGTCAGTGCAGACCGCTGTGTAAAGGTTGTCTTTGGTTACATCTTCACTAGACTTAGTTTTATAAATAGCTATAAAACTGTCCTTGACGGTAAATACTAGAAGGTTGTTTGTAGAATCTCATTCGCGCATATGTTCTGCCACAGATGGATTCTACATTAAAACTGTGCTGTGACTTATCTGCAATCAAGTTTGTCATAACTTTGAATTAGAAAGAGTTCCTGGGGAAACAGGTGCTTTCCTTGTTGAAATAATCTCATCTAATACATTGCTGTAAAATTGCTGCAGTTTAAACAGTTGACAGGTTGGAGTTTATATTAGAACAAGCTCTTGAAGCTGGTGCATTAAGATTGCTCAGTGCACACAACTGCCTTCAGCCAAGTATATCATCGGTGGGGTTTGTTTGTTTTTTAGATGTATTTTGAGACGACACAGAACTTAGAATATGATTTAAATAAATGCATGTCACTTTGCATAATGGGGATGCATGGGAGTTAGGGTGAGGGATATGGGCTATGCTGAAAAGGCCTTGCAGAAGTTCTCAAATTAAAGAGTTGAAAGTTAGCAAAGGCCATTTGATTGGATGAAATAAATCCTGGCCCTTCCGGTCATACCTGGTCAAGAAAGAAGTACCTTTAGCCATATATACTGTATTTGGAGATCACACACACACACACACACACACACACACACACCCTGTGCTCTTGATTGCAACCTGTTTTAACCACTTTTAATTTTGTATTTTCAAATGGTTGTAACCTGCCCTGGGAGCCCATAGTGAAGGCTGGGAAATACATCTTACAGCTGGCCCCTCCCCACCCCATTTCAGGGTAAATGTTGGCTTCACTGGTGAGGATACCACTAGAAGAAACTTCCATCTGCCTGGAGTTTTCAGCAAGTAGAGTGAGGAGCTGCACAGAAGCCAAGCCCCTCACAGCCTCTGGACCCAGCACATGAGGCCCCCTTGACAAGCCCCACAACACCAGAATGAGGATGTTGCCCCTGTAAACATGCATTGGAATGTGCTGAGAATTGCAGGTGGTTTTAGCTCTGCTCATGCATCCACCTCCAGGCCTTGTGTGATCAGAGAAATATATCTTTGCTGATTCCTGTGGTCACTGTGTGAACGCATTAAAACCTCACCGTCTGTGGAAAGTGCGAGCAGGCATTGCTAGCAGATGCAGGGACACAAATTCTGGTCACTGATCGCTTTATCCGACTGAAAAGCCTAAAAAGAAAAATCCAATTTGGAATTTGGAATTGGTTCAAGGAAAGCCTTACAACCAACAATTTATGATGGGTACCACAAGATGGCTTCCTGATGCAGAACTAATCCAATAACTAATGAGCTGAGCAGATGTTTCAGCCTTTCAGGACAGGTGTAATCTTATGAACCATTTTGCCCTCCTCTTTCCCCAGGAGAATAGGATGGCTGGGCTGATGGCCAGAAATCTATATTGCTTCCTCCAGATGCACGTCGTCCTGCCACTTTACATCGTGGATTCTCCCTTTATTGTTAGCAGTGGAGAGGGAGCTCATTTTCAGAAGGAAGCAACCCCCATTCCAAATTCCAGTTTATTTAGGATTGCTCATAGGGAACAGAGATTAATGTGCCCAGTTCAGCCTCTCTATAATGGGTTCTTTCACAGCCACAATTTTCAGCTGAACAGACATTTTGTAAACAGACAGGATTTATGGAACGTCAATGTGGTGGGGAGAGATTAGCCCTTGATCATATTTAGGTATGTAGAAAGGGTATACTCCACTAACTTACTCACTTGACAAACATCTAACCCCACCAAAAGCATTGACTTGACCTTATGAACATAATACTTTTGTCTTTAAAAAGTTGAGTATTTACTGGATGTGATAATGGATGCTCACTTACATAGCTTTAGGAGGGGATTAGGGAAGAATAATGGAGAACAGGTCTGTCACTGGCTATTAGGCGCAATGAACTGTTTTTACAGAAGTGGTTTGTCACTAAATACGAGTAGCTGGGCAGCAATAGCAGGAAATGGATAGTGCCTGCCATCCTTACTTGTGGGCTTCCTCGGGACATTTGTTCAGTCAGTAAAAGCTACACTAAGGTTGTTGTTGTTTTAAATCAGATCCACGTGGTAGGTAGATTGGCAGCAGCAGTGCAGTACAGTCAAACCTTGGCTCCTGAACGCCTCTGTTTTGTAACGTTTTGGCTCCCAGATGCCGAAAACCGGGAAGTAAATGCTCTGGTTTTCAAACGTTTTTCGGAAGCTGAACATCTGACGCGGATTCCGCTTGAGCGCAGGAGGCTCTTGCAACCAATTGGAAGCCACACCTCGGTGGTCAGACATTTCGGAAGCTGAATGGGCTCCCGGAATGGATTACGTTTGACAACCGAGGTTTGACTGTACATGGCAGGGGAGGGGAGATTTAAGCCTTCTCTCCGCAGCTACAGTCTTGGTAAAGATCAACTCCATGTGGCAATCAGCATTAGGAGGAAAAGCAGCCCTCCCCTTTCGTTTTTCTACATGCTAATGACAATCAGACCCCACATACCTGATATCTTTTTTTTAAAAAAAAACCCGTTATTGAATAGACAGACCTTCAATCTGCTCCAGTAGGGCTCTTCTGATTATGATATTTAAAGTATGCATGATGTAGAGCAGGGATCCCCAAACTGTGGCCCTCCAGATGTTTTGGCCTACAACTCCCATGATCCCTAGCTAAGAGGACTAGTGGTCAGGGATGATGGGAATTGTAGTCCAAAACATCTGGAGGGCTGAAGTTTGGGGATGCCTGATGTAGAGAATGTGACTAGAACAGTGATGGCGAACCTATGACACGCGTGTCAGACGTGACACACAGAGCCCTCACTGCTGGCACGCGCCCCATCGGCCCATTCACGCTACAGCTTGTCTCCGCTACAGCTTGTCTCTGCGGTTGCTGGTAGCCAGAGATTGTTTTTTTAACCCTTTCTGTGTTGTTGTTGTTTCTGGCACTTTGGCAGACTATGATTGGGCGTAACAGCGTTTGTTTTTTAACCCGTTCTGTGCTGGGGTTTTTTGCGCTTTGGCAGACTACTGTATGTTAGTTCCAGCGAAGGTATTATTCGTCATTTATTTCTGTTCCCCCCCCCAAAAAAAGCGCAGCAGCCTTGGGGCATCCCCCCATAGCTGCCAAGTTTTCCCTTTTCTCGCGAGGAAGCCTATTCAGCATAAGGGAATTTCCCTTTAAAAAAGGGAGAACTTGGCAGCTATGCATCCCCCCAAAAAAGCAAAGCAACTTTTGCACCCCCCCCCAAAAAAACCTCCAAAACTTTGGTTAGCAGCTGCCCGCAAAAAGCTCAACAACTCTGGGCACTTTGTGATAAATAAGGGTTTTTTTGTTTGGTTTGGTTAAATAATTAGTTTTTGGTTTATTAAATACAGTTATCGAATCCCTGTGACGGGGTGAGCTCCCGTTGCTTGGTCCTAGCTCCTGCCAACCTAGCAGTTCGAAAGCACGTCAAAATGCAAGTAGATAAATAGGAACCGCGACAGCGGGAAGGTAAACGGCATTTCCATGTGCTGCTCTGGTTTGCCAGAAGCGGCTTTGTCATGCTGGCCACATGACCTGGAAGCTGTACGCCGGCTCCCTCGGCCAATAATGCGAGATGAGCGCGCAACCCCAGGGTCGGTCACGACTGGACCTAATGGTCAGGGGTCCCTTTACCTTTACCTATATATTACAATTATACATTTTTGTTATATAAACTATAAATATCACAAAATTATGGTGTTTTTTCTCGAAGTGACACACCACCCGAGTTATGCTCGGTTTTTTGGCAAATTTTGACACACCAAGCTCAAAAGGTTGCCCATCACTGGACTAGAAAGAGGCTTCTTGCTAATCATGCTAAGATCGCTTTTTAGAATATTGTAATGCGTTCTGTGTGGGACTTCACTTATGGCTGGTCTGGAGACTGAGGTGGGTTCAGAATGTTGTGGCTCGGATTGTGAATGGTGCCTCATACCAGGGATATGTTGTCCCAGTGCTGAGAGACCTGCACCGGCTGCCTATTAGCCATTAAACCAAATTTAAGGTCTTATTCGTGACATATATAGCTGTAAAGAACTTTGGACCAGGTTACCTGGAAGACCCTTTCCACTGCCTGGTAAGGGCATTAAGATCAGCAAATGGAGCCTGGTTAGCCTTGCCGCTATCTGATGGTTATAAGCTTATGGTAATGCAGATGTGGTTTGCCTCAGTGGTAGCGCTGTTGTTATGGAATATACTCCCTACCTGCTGAAATAAAAGTAGCCTCTTCTGCATTGGCATTCGACTGGCTTTTAAAGATGCACACAGGGATTCCTAAGATTTCTTCACTTCTCCCCTGTTTTTAATTGCTGTATTGTTTTAGTGGTACTGTTTTATTGTTCATTTTAATAATGGATACTTATACTTTAATGGTTTGTGTAACTCGGTTGCACAAAGGAACAATTCACCTGGGACCAAGTACCTATGTAATGAGGACAACCCCTAGAAACCTATTTTGGCATTAAGTGGCATATAAATTTAATAATAATCCTAATCCTAATGGTCTTGTTCTGCTGCTCGTCTTAAGGGTGACACACATAAAAAGCCTTCTAAGTGGGACAGAAATGGAAATGAATATTTTAAAAGATCCCCCCCCCTCTTGTAAATGAGATCAAAACATTCAATCCTCCTCCCACGACAATTTCTGATTTCTTTTTATTCATCTGTGACTAAGACTGGCTATGTGCAAAATGTAGAGTGGAAAGCTGATCTAAATGATACAGATAATAATTTTCCCACTTTGGGATTTGTACTTTTATAATGTCACATATGATTAAATAAAAGCTTCTGATATTAGTACATATTTTTTCAGCTTTTATTGCTGTACAGTAAGCTTTTTATAGACTGCATAATACTAGTTTCAAAGTAGCTCTAGTTATTTTTACAAGGTAGGTGAAAATGCCATTTGGGAAACAGATTGCTTAAAACTCTTCAAGTCCCCAGCAGAGTCTCCCTCAGGGTAAGTCAGGACAGAGTTTATCATCCCTAGTTTATAATAAATACATTTTTATCTATTCAAACCAGTTTGTTTGTTTTTAAGGATTCCCACCTTTAAGATATTTTTCTCCAGTCCTCCCTGGATATTTACACTTATCTGGTAACGGGTTTTTTTTTTCATTTTTACCATCAAAATCGGCGAAATGGGTGCAGACATACTACAGACTGATACTCTAAAACAAATGCTAGTAGTGTGATCTTCCAATGCAGCTGTGCAAACAGTGGCATGAGTTGTTAGAGTATGTGCCTTGCAGGCAAGAGGTTCAGTTGCTAGCATGTGCAGATAGACCAGGGCAGGAGCCCCTATCTGAAACCCTTCTAGCTAGGCTGAACACTGCTGTGCTCAACAGGTCAATATGTTAATGGCATAAGGTAGCTTCCTTGGACATGGGTAGCGCTGTTGTCTAAACCACAGAGCCTAGGACTTGCCGATTGGAACGCCAGCGGTTCGAATCCCCGCAACGGGGTGAGCTCCCGTTGCTCGGTCCCTGCTCCTGCCAACCTAGCAGTTCGAAAGCATGTCAGTGTGCAAGTAGATAAATAGGTACTGCTCCAGCGGGAATAGGTACTGCTCCAGTGGGAAGGTAAACGGCATTTTTGTGTGCAGCTCTGGTTCGCCAGAAGCGGTTTAGTCATGCTGGCCACATGCCCTGGAAGCTGTACGCCTGCTCCCTCGGCCAGTAAAGCGAGATGAGCACTGCAACCCCAGAGTCGTACGTGACTGGACCTAACGGTCAGGGTTCCCTTTACCTTTACCTAGCTTCCTTGGGCTGATGTGCCCTCCTTTGCTTGGAAAATGTTACTGAACCATCTTGCCACCTTACCAGGTTCTCTTTCTCCCTTGCAAGCAAGGTGTATAGGGTGGTAGCTACCTATTGAGCTCTATGAAACCCAGCAGAACCATGTACCAGACCCAGCATGTAGTCTTTGTTCTGACCCATCTCTCTGTCTGTCCTCTGGTGTTGACTTTCAAATCTCTCAGAGTGGCATTCCTAGTTCCTTCCCATCTCCATACACCCACCCACTTTCTTCTTCTTCTTTGGTTATCACTCGTAGCCGTGTAAGATTGTCTTCCAGAAACATGGTTTTAACAATGAGTCCATAAGTGACTGTGGATGCCAATTCTGGATCCACACGTCCTTCCACAGTGGGGACATTGGTTTCCGGGTGGGAGTTAATCACGGTGTGGATTTGCCAAGTGTGCCTTCCTCTTAGCACGTTTCTCAGTTGCGTCCTGAGTTTGGTAAAGGCTGTTCTCAAATTGGAGCACTCTCAGGCAAGTGTTTCCCAATTGTTGATGTTTATACTACAATTTTAAAATTTTGCCTTAAGACAGTCTTTAAACCTCTTTTGTTGACCACCAGCATTACGCTTTCCATTTTTAAGTTCAGAATAGAGTACAGTAGTTGCTTTGGAAGCCTCGGTCAGGCATCCACACAACATGACCAGTTCAACAAAGCTGATGTTGAAGAATCATTCAACACTTCAACACTGGTGAGCTTCTTTCAGTACACTGGTATTAGTTTGTCTGTCTTCCCAAGTGATGTGTAAAAATTTTTGGAGACACCGTTGATGGAATCTTTTGAGCAGTTGGAGATGGCATTTATAAGTGGTCCATGTTTCACAAGCATACAGTAAGGTAGTACAATAGCTCTGTAAACAAGCATTTTGGTTTCCCTGTGAATGTCCCGGTCCTCAAACACTCTGCACTTCAATCGGGAGAAAGCCACACTCACAGACTTCAGGTTATGCTGGATTTCGGCATCAATGTTGGCCCTTGTGGAAATACAACCACCATGCAGCAGCGGTTTTATTTAAGGTGGCTTTCCCTGAAACATATAACAGTAGAAGGGGTTTTATGGCCTTCTGTGCACTGAGTTCACAATCTTTTTGTATTTTATATTCTCTCTTTTTGTTTTATGTACACTTTGATAGCTTTTGCTGTTGTCGTGAAGCACTTTCGACAATCGTGAATAGACAAACAAAGTGAAGTGAGGCTGAGGGACAGCAACTACCCCAAAGTTGCCCTCCTCAGCTTTTCCCCCCCTTTTAAGTGCAGTCGCTTTGGTGACTAGGGCTTGAATATTGCTTGAGGGTCTTGGGTGCTTTCCAGATGCTATGCAAGTGGTTTCAAAACATTAGTAAGCATAAAGGGAGACTGGTGCCCATCACCTGGGTGTAGCCTAACAGTGCCAGGGAGTTAACCTGTGATATCATGTCTAGCCAGGACTTTGGAACTGTGCACAAACACCATGCTGAACAGCATCATCCAACAGTATACATCTATTCATACCCATTGGCAAGCCTCCAGGTTTACATCAGCTCAATGAGATCACACGTGTCAATTAGATGGCATTTGTGTTTAAAGTATGCCAGGTTCTCAATCCAATACCAGTTAAGGAATAATGTCAGTCAGAACTCTCTTTTTTTAAGAAAATGAAAGATCACATCATCACAATTTGAGCAATGTATTTTACTGCACAATGGATGGACTGTGGGGCAGTGGCGGGGTGAATATACTAACATGGTTGGTAGAGAAACCACTACTCCATTTGCTGCCCTCCCCTCCCCACCACACTGCAGTGAATCATCTGTTGGAAGGTCAGGTGAGCACCACTGCCCCAGTATGCGATCATCTGCTACTGTCTTTATATACCTGTCCATTGGCCCAGGTCAGGAAGCTTGGAACTTGGATAAGGAGAAGAAGAAGAATTTGGATTTGATATCCCGCTTTATCACTACCCGAAGGAGTCTCAAAGCGGCTAACATTCTCCTTTCCCTTCCTCCCCCACAACAAACACCCTGTGAGGTGAGTGGGGCTGAGAGTCTTCAGAGAAGTGTGACTAGCCCAAGGTCACCCAGCAGCTTCATGTGGAGGAGCGGAGACGCGAACCCGGTTCCCCAGATTACGAGTCTACTGCTCTTAACCACTACACCACACTGGGATGAGAGCTGTTGTTTCAGCTAGTAGCTCCTCAGTCCCCCAGTCATTATCCATCAATTAACAAGAAAAGAACTTGCATTTGAAAATGATCATAGGAAAGAGAAAAATTCAGTGAAATTCTCATGGGAATCACTTCCCTTAAAAACAAAATCAATGAGTATATCGATCTGAAGCATTTGGTAGCCATCTTCCTTGGCTTCCCTGGACTCTAAGGCACTGGGTGCCGGTGCCATGGGGGGGGGCAGCAACAATGTCAAATGAATCATGAGAGGCTGTTGGGGGCACAGCATTTCAGCATTGCACAGGTCTCTGATAAAATGTGAGAGCCCCAAGTCAGCCACTGGTGACAGCACCACTATAATGGGCTCACCTATTGATCACAGGGTTTCTTACGGTTGGTATGGGTCCAAGAAACAAGACTATATTGTTGACTCAGATTATAGAAGCATATTTATTTTCTTTTTGGATTTTTGTTGAGAGCTAAGTGCTGACATAAGTCAGTCTATACATACATGTGAGCACTTAGCTCTCAGCAAAAATCCAAAAAGAAAATAAAGTACCACGTTACCTGAACCCTCATGAACTATAGGCTTTGAAAAACAAAAATGTTCTGGTCAATGGCAAAGAAAATAGGCTCCATTATGAAATTAAAGTTGTGATCCTTAAAGCTGTAAAGTTCTGTGGTGTTAACATTATTTTAACTGGAGGAAACTATACATTCAATTCTGAGTAATCTCACTGGTGATTTCCATGACAGAACGTTGCCCAATTTTGAGGGTTTACGGCTGTTCCTTTCTTTATGGTTGAACATAAAAATTCTGACAGGAGTTAAAAACTCCTGAGCAACTTTATCCGAAAGCAAAATAATAAGGTTAAAATGGGGCTATCCTATTACTATTCTGAAGGAACAGTATTACTGTTTGGAAACACAGACAGCAAAGACTGAAAATTATTTTAAAGAAGAAACACCTGTGATTTAGCCTGGATTTAGCCTGGACAAACTAGCCTTTGTTGCTGCAAGAAGAGAGTGTCAAAAAATGAAGGAAAGCCAACACAGTTATATTATAATATTAAGAAATGTCCCAATGTCGGCATTAGAAATTTTGACTCCCTACTTTACAAAAAAGCTGGGTCCAGTTTGAACTTTCCACGTGTTTTCTCTCTCTCTCTCTCTCTCTCTCTCTCTCTCTCATAAACACAGAGAGAGAGAGCTGGCAAAGGTGGTTTGAGACCCAAAGGACCACAGACCCTCAGGAGTTCAGTTTCTTTCTTTCATTTTCTATAGTTCTTATTAAATTTTCTGTTTTACATTTTAGAATATTCATTTAAACAACCTTAATCAATGACTTCCCTTCTTCTTTTTCCATGGTTCATTTTGCATAACATAAATCCCTGCACATTTTGCATAAACTAAACCATTCAGCATTCCATTATTACATCCATCAAAACTTATTTACACTGTTTAATTTATCTTAAGGCTGTCAACATTTTCAAATGTACACCATTTCCCCCCCATATAGTCAATAAACATTTTCATAAACAGTCATTCTATGAAGCTCAACTAATCTCCATTAGTACCCATATATTGCCCAGTCTTTCCTCCTCTCCTTTGTAATATTGTGCTGGATGTACCACTTTGAGGGTTTCTTTGTTTTTTACAATCAAGCAGGGTATAAAGTTTATTAAATTTAATAGATAAATGGCTGTGATAGCTTTGAACAGAAGCTGCTACATAGAAACTTGACATTCAAGATGTAATCTTATAGATTCCTACCTGGAAGTGAATCCCATTGAACTCTATGAGACTTATTTCCAAGTAGACATCCATAGGATTGCATTGAAAAAGAGTTTTTACATCTGTCACTTCTAAAAGGTTCGGAATAGGGAGGCGGGAGAAGGGGACTTAACTATTTTCCTGACCTAAATCAAGAGTATAAATAAAATATCTCATCTATTTTTCATTCTCATCTCAAAGGAACTGGAAGTGTGTCTATGGATGCTTTTAATGTTATGTATGTATATTTGTAATGCACATGTGCATTGTTGCATTTTATATTTATGTATAAAATGTATGTATATTTTTTGCTATTAATTTATAAAGGTAAAAATGATGTAATTCTCCAGCATTGCTTTCTTCCTTAAAGATTTCTATAATCAGAGCACTGTGAGAATGAGCATCTCACTAGCTCCCATTTGCAATATGCTTTTAGCAGCTGCTGCCTTAGTGGGAGAGACTAGAAATTAGTGAGGTGGTTATAAGCTCCCTGAATGCCTACAATGCTGTTTCAAGAGACATAATTCATTCATCTCATAAGCCGAGCAATCTAGGACATGGAGTCTTCAAAATCAGAGTTGTAGTGGACATCTGTGGGATTTGATTTTTTTTTTTTTAAGAAAGACGAATGTGGTGGTCTTAACATCCAGACAACTTATCACAGCTGGCAGTAGATTGATGACCCAGTGCAAATGTTTTCAGGCCTGGTAATTGCCTCTTAAGCACTGGTGATTAGCCAATCACTTCCTCTGTTGCCCTCAACTACTCTTATGTCTGTTCCAGGCTCAGCACAGGTAGAAATTGCTGCTTCTGCAACCAATTTTAGCCAAACATCAAGTGTTGAATATATTTCAGGGGGCAGAATTTGATTTAAAAAAAAAACAACTTTAAAAACCACAACATAATGTCAAAGGAATCAAATGAACGAATATGCACTGGAATAATGAAGGGAAATCCCAGCAGTTTTTCAACTATTCCTTTTAAACATTGCTCAGAGAAACATTTCCCCATAGACTTCTAACAACAAAAAATGTTGTGCAGAGGAAATATATTCTACCAGTGTTGGCTGGTGTTTTGCAACAGGGGGTTTGTTGCAAGTTCATTCACCTGCCAAATTAAGTCCCTAGCACAGTTTGGAAGGTCAGGGGTCAGGAGGTGGAGCTGCCAGAAAGCGCTCTATTCTTCTGAGGCTATTTCCTGCTTTCTGATTGTCACACAGTTGTGTTCTGGTTTGTGTTGACCTGTCGGTGTCTGATATCATGTTTAGATGCTTTGTGGCAAGAGATTTGTACAGCTATTGTACCTGCTTATATATCTCCTGACATCAAGCAATGTCTTCAGCTGATGTCAAACCCCTACAGATCAACACAGTTCAGACCACAGCTGTGGGATAATCAAAAGTAACCTCTTTTTGCAGAGTAGACACCTCACAAAACTAAGGCAAGTGAGCAGAAAAGGGCAAGTAAAATAATGTGGTTGTGCAGAGCATGATATGGGCGGTTTGGAAAAGTGGACAAAGAGGTTTTCTCCCACCCTCATAACTGGGGTTATCTAGTGATGTTGAACAGTGAGAGATTCAGGAGGGACAAAAGGCAGAACACAAAATTCATAGTTAAACTATGGTATTTCCTTCCAGAATATGCAGTGATGGCCACCACTGCAGAGGGAAGACCTTTTCCACATTCTCGTCTACTTTAGATGGTGAACCCAACACAATGTTAACATGGAGGTCTACCAAGAGGCATCCCTTTTTAGGCAGTAGTACAATATATGAGTTTGTCTGCATACATGCACAGTAGCTGATAGTCATGTTGCTGCCTACTGGAAGGATGACTAAGAAGGGCAAGGTGGAAAGAAGATTATGCTGTGCACTTGCACCACCTGAACACCATATTGACTCCACTGGTGCATTTGCAGAGTGCTGACCTCCACTCTGCCTTTCCTCCTCTACTTACTTTTCCAATAGTCAGCAGCTACTCAGCTGCCAGGAGGCCAGGCTCTGTCCACTGCTGGATATGCAAAATGTTCTTCCTGCTGATCCCAGTGGATGGGCAGGATCATAGAGAAAGGGGGTGATCTTTGAAGCATACCAGTCCTAACTGTTGAAAGCTTTAGAGGTATTAAGCGGCTCTTTGAATTGCATACAGAAATGAAGTGGAAACTAGCATGAAAGAGGAATGATGTACTCCATAAAAATTGGCTCCAGTTAAGAGTTATGACACTGCTTTTTGAACTCTCTGAAGATTCCAGGTGCTTTTCAAAGGCAGGGTCACAGAACGTGTTGCAGTAATCCAGTCTCAATGCAAGTAAGGCATGAAGAACTGTGATCAGGTCTGTCTTTCTCTGGAAATGGGTGCAGCTGGTGTGTCTGTTCACTGCTTCCACTTGGGACTATAGAAGCAGCTCCAGATTCATTCTGCAAAACTGTTATGAGGTCACTACTAGCTCAATGTGAGCAGCAAGTGGGACAGGATTCTGCAAATGTTGCCTGAATAACTCTTTAATTTAGAGTTCTTGAGCTCTTTCTTATGGGACAATGTTTTTGTTTCCCCCCCTGAAAGCAATTCATATATTTTTTTTATTCCAAACTGCACAAGAAATTGTCTGTGGCCTCCATGCAACATTTATTAAGTTTTTTTTCAGGTTCATGGCTGAAATCAGTGTTTGGGTTTATTAAGTAAATCATTTTGAAACTTCAGCCTTTCATCTCTTCTCAGTCTGATACGGTTCAGTGCTTTTATTTCAGCTTCTTGTCTTTTCAGCCTGCATTTGTCAGTTTTGCAGAGCTGACAGCTTCTACAATTGAAATGCGGAGTTGTCTTGGCGAGAGTGTACTCTGCATGTAAAGAGGCTGCAAATAGCAGGGGTAAGTTGTGGGCATAATTCAGCCACTCATTGTGCAAGAGGGAGCAAAGGGGTTTTTCAAAAAGGGGAATCTGCAAAAGAAAATAGCAACAGTAAACACCTGTCAACATTGTTCATCATCCTCAGATATATAGACAGCTGTAGATCTTCATATTTTTGGCTAGTGTAAGTCGACCGGTTAAGACTATGAACTTAGATGCCCTTAGTTCATATCTTACCTCAGCCATGGACTCAGTAGTTGGTGAACCTCTAATGCACCGGTTGGCTGTGGCCTGTAAGACATCCTTATATAGCCCACCTGTGTCTCCGTAAACCTGACCCCTTCTTCTCCAAGCCTACTTTCCTCACTTACAATGATGTCCCCCTCTACTGCTCAGCTGATTGTCATTTCTTACCTGCCTGAGGTCCCAAGAGTCATGAGAATCCCAGGTGACCTTTTGTCTTCAGAGAACCGCCTGGTAGGGACCTTACTTCAAGACTCTCTTAATTACAGACACCTCTATTATGCTATTATTTGGAAATCTGGACAGCCCCATGTTTTACTCCCCTTTCTCCATACACGGTGTCTGCTTCTATCAGTCCTTCCTCCCTTTCCCACTGACTTGTTACTGAAGGTTGGGCCCTTAGACCACTTAGTTCTTCTTCTTTTTTTCCTTTTCCTCCTTCCAATAAACCCTTTCTGGCAGCCCTACTTAATGGTATAGCCTGCCCTGTTAGATCTCTGCCTCCGCTTCCGTCTTCCCTAGTGTCCCTCTTTTTTTGCTTTTGCTTTTTACTTCTTGTATCTGTGTTCCTTTTCCTTTGGTTCTGTCCATCTCCTCCCGCTGCTTCCAGGTGGGACCAAGAGGAGATGCTCTCAGACACAGCCCTTCTATCTTTCACAGCATCCTTATCTACTGCGCCTTCCAGCTCCTACATCTCAGCTCTGTGTCAACTCATCAGCAGACTAACGCCAGTATCCCTCCAATACTTTTCACCCTGATGAATCAGGTTTCATTGTATCATGGTTTCAGATTCTTTTAGAACTACTTTGGGTAACCTGCTTAATGAAATTCAGCTAGTGCACCTGCAGAGGATTGTGCAACATTTAATCCATTAAAGAACATAAAACAAATACCAAAAAACCAAGTAGTGAATTCCTGCTTAATTAATTTATAATGGATAGTTAGATGAAATCTGAACAAGATGTTTGGAGCTGTAATGAGGGATTCTTCCATTTTTTGAAGGGGCAATTGACTAGAATTCAGTGTGGTCATATCTATCTATCTTGCAAAGATCATCACTATGGTTGGATATCTTATCTGGGGGTTGATGGAATAGCAGGCACTCAGGAAGTCTGAAGAGTACAGATCATTGGTGAGAAGATTTGCAAAGTTAAGCAAAGGACACTCACACATCCCCATCAACATGCAATCTGCATCCCCCCACGCCACACATGAGAATTTCATGGAATTTTTATCTCACCTTTGATGATTTTTGAATGCCATTTCTTTTCTCATTAATTGTTGTAGAATTGTGGTGGTTGTGAAACACAGGAGAAATTTTCAGCACAGCAACAGCCCCCCCCCAGCCATTTGAGGCTATATTCTAGACTAGAACAGTATAAGAAGGAGGTATGTTTTATTCGGTGGCATTCAGCTAACACATTCTGGCAGGGTAAGGATTTCTGCTTGCATAATGGGACTTTCCCTTCCTCCCCATACACACGCCCTGTGTCCTCCCCAAAACTGCTCCGAAGATTGCACAGATTTAGGAGGGCTGGAAGGAAAGAGAGTGCTTTCCGTTGCACAAGCAGAACATCTGGAGCTGATAGCCCTCACTTGCCAACCCATAGTTCTCACTTGCCAACAATAAGTTGCTAGTCTTTGCTACTGGGTGAGTGAATAAACTAAATTGTGCTACTGAGAGTTTTTGGGAACAACAGTCAACTTGAATGTTCCTAAATTCATTGAGACTCTTGTGCAAAGAAATATGGCGACAAGACTGTTTAGCTCTAACTCATTCTACCTTGTGAGAAGATTCTTCAGTCTCTAATGCATGATGATATGGAATCAATGGGTTGCAAATGAGATAGGACAAGGATCCAACTCTTGAGGAACCTTTTGGATTCACCTCCAAGGCAAGATCAGTCTCCTCGCTATTAGTACAGGATTCCCTTAGATAGTTGTGCCTAAATTTGACATTCCTTTCCTTGTTTTGGATGATAATGAATATTTCATTGCCCACAGCATATGGTGGTGCCCTCAGTCATACTTAAACGGGAAGTTTTTTAAAAATTAAAGGGGTAGAAAAGAATTCATACTTGCAGAAGGAGATAGATGCACTGCAATTAGTCATGCCAACTATTCAAATACTACGGGAGGATTTGAAAAATGCATGATACACTGGAAGCCTGGCATTAATTCTTGCATTTTTGTACAAAATGTGGATTGCAGACTATGCTAAGAAACGTGCAGAGAATAGGAAAGTTTGCTGAGTAATTAGAGGGTTTTCAAAGCAGTATATTACATATTAATATGATCAGAAGTCAGTTTGAGTCCGTCAGGATAGGCAAGGTAAAAACTGAAATTAGGGCACCTCATGCCAATTTGCCCTTATCAAAACATATTTATTACAGATTTTGTCTTTGCCTTAGTAAGATTCCAATTGCCCAAAATGTTTGCATACTTATGGTATCATGCCATTTATCTAGAACAGGGTGGTCCAATGTATGGTCTAGTTTGACCTCCCTCAGCAATATATGATGCATTGCCCCCTGCCCAGCCCACTTGCTGCCTTCCCAAATCCAGGTAAGTGAGGCTCTGGGCTTTGGGAAAGAGGAGTTTGACAGGGTCCTAGAGCCCCCTCGCCTCTTTCCCAAATCTTTGTTACTGCTTTCCCAGCTTTGGGAAGGAGGTGGGAGGGCTCTAGAACCCTGCCAGAGCCTTGTGCCTCAATCTCAAAGCACAGCACCTCACTTAGCTGGCTTTGGGAAGACAGTGTGAAGGCTGGGGGTGGGGGAGCATCAAATTTTGGTCTCACTCCCCTCCCCCACTGCTGTGATAAGGCAGTGTGCAGCCCATGGCTTCCATGCCCAAGTACCGTTACTTGGCATGAAAAGTTGGACCACCCTGATCTAGAAGGATCGTGCAATATATGGCTGACCATCACAATAATTGCTAGAGCTGACAATTATAGATCTCTACCAAGAAACTAGAGATATGAGGGCAATTGTACACACTTAGTGATATATGAAGTTGTGTAATACAGAGCTATGGTTTTCCCAGTAGTGATGTATGGAAGTGAGAGCTGGACCATAAAGAAGGCTGATCGCCGAAGAATTGATGCTTTTGAATTATGGTGCTGGAGGAGACACTTGAGAGTCCCATGGACTGCAAGAAGATCAAACATAATAATAATAATAATAATAATAATAATAATAATAATAATAATAATATTTATTATTCATACCCCGCCCATCTGATGCTGGGAAAGATTGAGGGCACAAGGAGAAGGGGATGACAGTGTTCTCGAAGCTACCAACATGAGTCTGACCAAACTGCGGGAGGCAGTGGAAGACAGGAGTGCCTGGCATGTTCTGGTCCATGGGGTCATGAAGAGTCGGACACAACCAAACAACTAAACAACAACAAATACAGGGTCAGACCATTAGTTAATCTAGCCCAGTGAGTGACAATGGTTGGTGAACCCAACACCTAGAGGCTACTGGACAGCCTTTTACTGCTGCTCTGATGGACAACTTGAGTGGAGATTTATGGGCATGCTGGAATCCTGTAGATCAGGGGTGTCAAACTCAAATTCATCGGGGGCCGCATCAGCAGTCTGGTCACCCTCAAAGGGCTGGTTGTATCTGTAGGACTATGTGTCCACTCTTTATTATCATAAATTATTGTCACTGCATTCAATTATTACTGTTTTTTGTAATAATGTAAGTAATAACTAGCTCTGAAAGCAGATACATAGTCAGAATAATGGCAAGTAGATATTCAAATGTACAATTATTGTACAATTTATTGAAAAATGATTTTTGGTAACTGCACTGGGTGGTGGAGGCTCGCTAGGGTTTCATGCAGGACCTTTGCAGAGCTACTAGTACCTGGAGATGCTGGGGTCCTTCTGCATGCAGGACAGATGTTCTGCCAGTGAGCCACCACCCTTCACCAAAGGGACTGGCTGAGGTTGACTCACTGAAGCTGCTCTCCTGGTTCCAGGGTTTAAGGGCCAGAAGTATAAAGCAGCATCCTATGTTTCTGAGGAGAGGGAGAGGGAGAGGGAGGGGAGGGAGGGAGCGAGGGAGGAAGAAAAGAGGGAGTGGGAGGGAGAAAGGAAGGAAGGAAGGAAAGAAGGAAAGAGGGGAGAGAAAGAAGAGTAGGAAATAAGGAAGGGAATAAAGAAGGAAAGAAAAAGAAAGAGGGAGAGAAGACGGAAAGGGAGAAAGAAGGAAGGAAGTAGAGGGAAAGAAAGAATAAGAATGAGGGAGAGGAAGAAAGTTGGGAAGGACGGAAGGAAGAAAGGAAGGAAGTAAGGAAGGAAGGAAGGAAGAAAGAAAGAAAGAAAGAAAGAAAGAAAGAAAGAAAAGAGGGAGCAGGAGGGAGAGAGGAAGGAAAGAGGTGAGAGAAAGAAGAGTAGGAAAGAAGGAATAAAGAAGGAAAGAAAAAGAAAGAGGGAGAAAAGACAGAGATAAAGAAGGAAGGAAGGAGAGGGAAAGAAAGAATAAGAACGAGAGAGAGGAAGAAAGAAAGGGAAAGGGGGGTCGCCGCCTTGATTCAGCGCCAGAAAAGAGCGCGAAGGGACCCAGGGGCAAAAAGCGTTTCCTCGGCCCCAGCTGTTTGTCAGCGCTTTGTTGGCGCGGCGCTTCAGCAGCAAGGTCCCACTGCTGGGTCCCGCTGGCTGGGGCACTCGGCGGGCCACATGACGAGGTCTGGCGGGCCGGATTTGGCCCCCGGGCCTTGTGTTTGACACCCGTGCTGTAGATCATTGGATTGAGTCAATTCTCTTTCAACCACATCTAAGAAAATACTCAGTTAAGGTTCTTACAAAAATTCACTGTGTTTGATTACTGAAAACTGGGTCACTGAAAAATACTGGTTTGTCTCAGGATACTACTTCCTTAAAAACATCTTAACTTCATAGAACATAATACAGTTTAAGAATATATAAAATATATATTTTATAAATGTAACAAAAAGTGCTCCTTATTTACATTTTCTACAGTCTTTTTAAAATAAATATCATTCTCATATACTGTAGTAACCTTTCCCTTTGTGTGTGTGTGTGTGTGTGTGTGAGAGAGAGAGAGAGAGAGAGAGATGCCTGTACTGCATACCCTTGAGTACTCCCAGAAAAAAGCACTGATTTCCCATCCAGTTATAAAAGCTGAATTATGTATAGAATTTTATAAATGACTAGCTGGCCCAGCCACATGTTGCCATGGCTCAGTCTGTTAAACAGACCCTCAGAGTCCCCCTTCATTTTGTTTGAGATATTTTGCCCCCTCCTCTCCCCATTCCCTGGCACATCCCTGTGAGCGGCCCCACCCCCTCCCTGCACTCCCCCTCCTCCCCCTACACCTCAGCTCATCCCTGTGACATCCCCCACCGCAGTCCCCCCGGCTCATCCCTGTGAGTCCTCCGGTGCTGGTGTCGGCGTATCCCGGCATGACATTGCTCAGAGCATAAGAAAGGAGAAATCAATACTGGTATCAATTTCCTTGGGAATCATTATATACAGTTTTGACTGTAGAAATGTAAGAAATACATAGATAGAAGATAGATAGATAGATGATAGCTAGATAGATAGATATTTCCCTCGCCCAGTGCACTTCTGACACAAATATTTTGTGGAGTCCACTGTCAGTTGAAACTGATAATTTATCACTTTACTTTAACGGACAGCTTAATGTGAGCAAGAAGCTGAACCCGAAAGACTTCCTTTCAGAAAAATTAATGATTTGATTCCACAAGATATAATGTACATGAAATTACATGTCTTTTTGTACTGAGCTCTATCAAATCTCAGTATGATATCTTTGGGGACTCAGATTGGTAAAGAAAAAGCTATTTACATGCATTGTATATGTGATATAACATTGTGCCACCAGAAGGCGCTGTGGAGTCCTGTTTTTCTCTACCTGTTTCCCCTGTTTAAATTTACAACGCGTTTAACTGAAACACTACTTTGATGTGTCTAGATCCAGCCTTGGTAAGGAAAAAATTAGGTATTGAAATAGAGTCTCAGATATCAAACGGAAAGAAGAGGCACAGATGCCTGGCTAGAATGTCATTTTCTGATTTACTGCCTTGATAGGAGCTAAACACGTTCTCTATTTCCTACAAGCTCACTTTTTGAAATATCTGCTTGATTGTGAATGCTGATCAGCAGAAGATAATGCAAAGGGTGAATTTGACAGCAGCTCAGCTTCTGCACCATACATTTTAATTCATCCTTCTCTTTCCTATTTGGAGTGTGGCGCACAGACCATACAAAACTGCTGAACCCAACTATTTTTCTTCTTCTTTTTCTTCATTAGATTTATAGCCTGCCCTTCATCAAAAGATCTCAAGGCAGCTCACAATATAAAAAAAAATGAGATAAACATACAAATAAACAGTGAAAACAGAAACAACCAAATAATAACCCCTTGTCACACAAACACATTTAAAAGGCTGGAGAATATTAATCGGCCAAAGGCCTGGTTGAAGAGGAATGCTTTCTTCTGGGCCTAAAGATATATACAGTGGTATCTTGGTTCTCAAACTTAATCCGTTCCGGAAGTCAGTTCCAAAACCAAAGCATTCCAAAACCAAGGCGCTCTTTCACATAGAAAGTAATGCAGAATGGATTAATCCATTCCTGACTTTTAAAAACAACCTCTAAAACAAAATTAAAAAATTCCTTCAGTAGCACCTTAAAGACCAACTAAGTTTTTATTTTGGTATGAGTTTCGTGTGCATGCACACTTCTTCAGATACACTTGAAACCAAGAAGTGTGCATGCACACGAAAGCTCATACCAAAATAAAAACTTAGTTGGTCTTTAAGGTGCTACTGAAGGAATTTTTTTATTTTGCTTCGACTCAGACCAACACGGCTACCTACCTGTAACTAGAACCTCTAAAACAGTAATTTAACATGAATTTTACTATCCAACGAGACCATTGATCCATAAAATGAAAGCAATAATCAATGTTCTGTACTATAAAATAAATAAGACAGTATTGTAGATGATCAAAATTTAAAAAAAAAATTTCTTACCTGCACTGATGATAGTCATTGTTTGGGTGGGGGGACGTTTATCCATTTCTGCAGTCACACAATCAATCAATCAAAAAACGAAAAACAAGCCACAGACACAAAAATGAAAAAGCCACACAAACAAAAAAGCAAAAAAGCAAAAACAAAAGCACCAAATATCATAGCAGAATACTGCAATCAGAAATGGAAGGCTTTAATTATGAGGGGGGGGCTTTTATTTGCTGCTTAAGGGTAAAAATGGGACAAAAAAGCCTTATTTACAAGGGGGGCTTAAATTTGCTGCTTAAGGGTAAAAATGGGACAAAAAAGCCTTATTTACGATATGGGGGACTTAAATTTGCTGCTTAAGGGTAAAACTGAAGGAAGGAAGCCTTAATTACTATGCGGGAGACTCAAATAAGCTGTGCAACAGTAAAAACAGAAGCTCAGGAGCACGTTTGGCTTCCGAGGCAAAGTTCAATAACTCGGGTTCTGAGCTGTTTGGGAACTAAGCTGTTCAAAAACCGAGGTACCCCTGTAATGAAGGTGCCAGCCAAATCTCCCTGGGAAGAGCATTCCACAAATGGGGAGCCACCACAGAAAAGCCCCATTCTTGTGGAAGAGGCACATGAAGAAGGACCTCAGATGATGAGCACAGAGTCTGGGTCAATTTATATGCGGTCTTTGAGTTACTGTCCTGAGCCGCTTATTATTAGGTTTGTCTCAAACCAGTGTCAATGAAATATAAGAACTTAAGAACCATGCTGGATCAGGCCAATGGCCCATCTAGTCCAGCATCCTGTTCTCACAGTGGCCAACCAGATACCCATAGGAATTAGAACTTGAGCACAAGAGCAGCCTCCCCACTGACTATTTCCAACAACTGGTATTCAGAGACATACTGCTTCTGACAGCAGAGGTATGGGGTAGCCATTGTGTACCAAATAACATGGTACAACATGTCTATACAGGGGCTTCTCTTCCCGTTTTGTGCAGATCCACTGAAGAAACTGACAGAATTGGGGGTGAGGCCCAGAAATGATCATGTAAACTGGACTACACCAAGCAATTGTTGTTGTTGTTTAGTCGTTTAGTCGTGTCCGACTCTTCGTGACCCCATGGACCGTAGCACGCCAGGCACTCCTGTCTTGCACTGCCTCCCGCAATTTGGTCAAACTCATGTTCGTAGCTTCGAGAACACTGTCCAACCATCTCGTCCTCTGTCGTCCCCTTCTCCTAGTGCCCTCCATCTTTCCCAACATCAGGGTCTTTTCCAAGGATTCTTCTCTTCTCATGAGGTGGCCAAAGTATTGGAGTCTCAGCTTCCTTCCAGGGAGCACTCAGGGCTGATTTCCTTAAGAATGGATCGGTTTGATCTTCTTGCAGTCCATGGGACTCTCAAGAGTCTCCTCCAGCACCATAATTCAAAAGCATCAATTCTTCGGCGATCAGCCTTCTTTATGGTCCAGCTCTCACTTCCATACATCACTACTGGGAAAACCATAGCTTTAACTATACGGACCTTTGTCAGCAAGGTGATGTCTCTGCTTTTTAAGATGCTGTCTAGGTTTGTCATTGCTTTTCTCCCAAGAAGCAGGCATCTTTTAATTTCGTGACTGCTGTCACCATCTGCAGTGATCAAGGAGCCCAAGAAAGTAAAATCTCTCACTGCCTCCATTTCTTCCCCTTCTATTTGCCAGGAGGTGATGGGACCAGTGGCCATGATCTTGGTTTTTTTGATGTTGAGCTTCAGACCATATTTTGCGCTCTCCTCTTTCACCCTCATTAAAAGGTTCTTTAATTCCTCCTCGCTTTCTGCCATCAAGGTTGTGTCATCTGCATATCTGAGGTTGTTGATATTTCTTCCGGCAATCTTAATTCCGGCTTGGGATTCATGTAGTCCAGCCTTTCGCATGATGAATTCTGCATATAAGTTAAATAAGCAGGGAGACAATATACAACCTTGTCGTACTCCTTTCCCAATTTTGAACTACTCAGTTGTTCCATATCCAGTTCTAACTGTAGCTTCTTGTCCCACATAGAGATTTCTCAGGAGACAGATGAGGTGATCAGGCACTCCCATTTCTTTAAGAACTTGCCATAGTTTGCTGTGGTCGACACAGTCAAAGGCTTTTGCATAGTCAATGAAGCAGAAGTAGACGTTTTTCTGGAACTCTCTAGCTTTCTCCATAATCCAGCGCATGTTTGCTATTTGGTCTCTGGTTCCTCTGCCCTTTCGAAATCCAGCTTGCACTTCTGGGAGTTCTCGGTCCACATACTGCCTAAGCCTGCCTTGTAGAATTTTAAGCATAACCTTGCTAGCGTGTGAAATGAGCGCAATTGTGCGGTAGTTGGAGCATTCTTTGGCACTGCCCTTCTTTGGAATTGGGATGTAGACTGATCTTCACCAAGCAATAGAATTCACCATTTCAAAGTGTGGGAGCTATTTCTGGCATCGAGAAATTCCTGTGCTGTTCCTGTACTGTACTTTGGTTTTATTAAGATCTGGCTCCAATCTATTATTTTTATCCAGCAAAGTGCTTTCAAATTACTCTTGTAGAGAAGTGCTTATGAAAAATGCTACGTTACAAGGAGAAATCCACACGGCATTACTGAAAAGGTCCATGGGTAGTAACTGTAGGGCAGGAATGGGCAACCTGTGACCTTCAAGGGTATTTTTGGACAGCCCCAGCTAGCATGGCCTGTAATCAAAGGTGATGGGGAGTTAGTGGCCAGCAACATCTGGAAGTCCACAGGTTCTCCACCCCTGTTGTAAAGAAATCCAGTATCCTTTCCCACATAGTCTATGGTAGCCAATGTGGTGCCAGCCAGATGTTGGACTACAATTCCTACCAGCCCCGACTGACGTGGTAAGTGACAGGGCTGATAGGAGTTATAGTCCAGCTACATCTGCATGGCACCTTGTTGGCTACATCTGGTCTGTGGATTTTGCATTCTGGTGTAACATTTTCCACATTTTTTGTCCATAATTATATTCTGTGCAGTTCAAACCTGAAAGGCGCTCCCTCCTAAGAAATTATACACAGGACTGCAGTCTAAACCGTTTTCAGCTGTGTGGCATTATCATTTTATGTAAATATCATTTGATAACCAGAAATGTATATAAGAAGTGCAGTATGCATATGGGATAGGAATATTGAACCACATTTTTGACAGTGTGTGCATTACTCATAGTGTGGCCATGTAATAATAGACTGAGTTGTCAATTCCTATTTGCATGACTAGGTATTGTGAAATGGTGGGTATTACTCAGAAGGGTGGTGGGAATGGGTGATTGGCTGATAGGTGTGGTAAACCTGTTGATGACTGTTAACAACTGCAATTGGTCTTACAGGAAAAAGCAAGGGGTGAGATGGCTAAAAAAAAGCTTTATCATGTATAATGATATAAGAATCATTATACATGATAAAGTTCCTGGCAGAAGTTCCACAAGGAAAAACAAACCATTTACCACTCTCAACTGGAGTTACTGAAGAACCAGAAAAATAAAAACTCTGCAACCTTTCCAACCTACAGGCCACCAATCAAAACAAGATCAACAACATTGTCAATCTTTCACAGCAAACACTCAGCCCAGCTGAGGAATCCGTCCTTTCACGGGGGCTATCATTCTGCCCTGCCAAATCCCAACACATGATTCAGTTCTGCGGGGACCTGGAAGCATTTTTCCGCCGCTTACGCCTGAAGGAGTATTTTCATCACACCCAAGAACAAGACAAAGTAGAACAAACTACATCCCCACAACACAACACCTCTCAACTTACTGGGGAACAACCATCACCCTCCAAACGCATCAATGAACAGAACATTGACCACCAACTACCACCGAAAAGAAGTTACACAAAAAGGGACTCCACGTGGACCCCTCCTGATGGACGCAATACCACACTAGATCTGTACATCGAATGCTTCCGCCACAGAATCCAAACGGATGTGACCAGAAAGCAGCATCGCTTACAACAAAATCTAAACCATGCTGAAAGGAGAGCCATAGAAAATCTCAGGAACAACCCAGACATTATAATTAAAGAGGCAGACAAGGGTGGTGCTGTCGTCATCATGAACAAAACTGATTACATCCAGGAGGCCCACAGACAACTTTCCAATACTGCCTTTTACATGAAATTGGACTCAGACCCCACACAAGCATACAAAAAAGAACTGAACAAGATTGTCAAGGAGCTACCCCTACACATCCAAGAACAGATCCTCACAAACACACCAGCGGAACCTCGGCCAGGAACTTTCTATCTTCTACCCAAAATACACAAACCAGGAAATCCAGGACGCCCCATCATCTCAGGTATTGGCACCATTACAGTGGGTGTTTCCGGCTATATGGACTCTGTTCTGAAACCATATGCTATCAGTGCTCCCAGCTACGTACGTGACACCACAGATTTTCTGAGGAAAATACAATCTTTGAACAATCTTCCTAACAATACTATACTAGCCACTATGGATGTGGAATCTTTATATACCAACATCCCACACAATGATGGTTTACAAGCCATAAGGAACACCATTTCAGATAAAAGCACAGCGGACTTTGCTACCAAACTCTGCCACTTTGTCCTTACCCACAACCACTTCAAATTTGGTGATGACCTGTTCCTCCAGATCAGCGGCACAGCCATGGGCATCCGCATGGCCCCACAGTATGCCAACATCTTCATGGCAGATTTAGAACAACGTTTCCTAAACTCCTACCCACTCAAACCTCTCTTGTACCTGCGATACATTGACGATATTTTTATTATCTGGACACATGGACAACAGACCCTGGAAACCTTCCACCAGACATTCAATGACTTTCACCCCACCATCAACCTAACAATGAACCAATCTATGCAAGAAATACATTTTTTGGACACTACTATAAAAATACAGGATGGACATATAGACACCACCTTATACAGAAAACCAACTGACCGACAAACATATCTACATGCTTCTAGCTACCATCCCAAACATACCAAACAATCCATCGTATACAGCCAGGCCCTACGTTACAACCACATCTGTTCCAACTCTACAGACAGAGAATCTCACCTAAGAGATCTACAGCAAACCTTTTTAGAACTAAAATATCCACCTGATGAAGTTAAACAACAGATCAACAGAGCCAGACTGATACCTAGAGAGAACCTGCTGCAAGACAGACCCAGAAAAGAAAATAACAGAACACCACTAGTCATCACATACAGCTCCCAAGTTAAAACAGTACAACGCATCATCAGAGATCTACAGCCTCTCCTGGACAATGACAGCTCCCTTTCTCAAGCTCTGGGAGGAAGACCTTTCATTGCCTACAGACAGCCACCCAATCTTAAACAACTCCTCACCCACAATAACACAACCACCAGACTTAACATGGACACTGGTACCAGAGCCTGCAATAAACCCAGATGCCAACTTTGCTGCCACATACACCCGGACAACATCATTACTGGCCCCAACAACATCCAACATACCATCTCAGGACTATTTAATTGCTCATCTTCTAACATCTTCTAACATCAAATGCCAACAGTGCCCTTCAGCTCTCTATATTGGACAAACAGGCCAAACCCTACGCCAAAGGATAAATGGACATAAATCTGACATCAGGAACCAGAAGACAGAAAAACCAGTAGGAGAACACTTCAATCTCCCAGGACATTCTATACAAGATCTCAAAGTAGCTGTCTTACTACAAAAGAATTTCAGAAGTAGACTGGAAAGAGAAGTTGCTGAATTACAACTTATCACCAAGCTCAAAACCATGGAGGGACCTGGTTTGAACAGAGATATCGGATTCTTATCTCATTATACATGATAAGCGATCTTCAGCCATCTCAACCCTTGCTTTTTCATGCAAAACCATTTGCAGTCGTTTTCGGTCATCAACAGCTATCAGTCAGTCAATCACCCACTTCCACCACCCTTCTGAGTGATCTCCCCTCCGCATCCCCACCCCTCCCCACCCCTTCTCTACATAAGTGCCTGGGGACTTCTATTTCACTGTATCTGAAGAAGTGTGCATGCACACGAAAGCTCATACCAAAATAAAAACTTAGTTGGTCTTTAAGGTGCTACTGAAGGAATTTTTTTATTTTACTAAGAATCCAATGTCTCTATTAAGACCAGGTCTCTCCATGGTTTTAAGTTTGGCTGTTGTTGTTTAGTCGTTTAGTTCTGTCCAACTCTTCGTGACCCCATGAACCAGAGCACACCAGGCACTCCTGTCCTCCACTGCCTCCCGCAGTTTGGTAATAAGTTGCAATTCAGCAACTTCTCTTTCCAGTCTATTTTTGAAATTCTCTTCTTTTGTAATAAGATAGCTACTTTGAGATCTTGTATAGAATGCCCTGGGAGACTGAAGTGTTCTCCTACTGGTTTCTCTGTCTTGTGATTCCTGATGTCAGATTTATGTCCATTTATCCTTTGGTGTAGGGTTTGGCCTGTTTGTCCAATATAGATAGCTGAAGGGCACTGTTGGCATTTGATGGTATACACAATGTTAGAAGATGAGCAATTAAATAGTCCTGAGATGGTATGTTTGATGTTGTTGGGGCCAGTGATGGTGTTGTCCGGGTGTATGTGGCAGCAAAGTTGGCATCTGGGTTTATTGCAGGCTCTGGTACCAGTGTCCTTGTTAAGTCTGGTGGTTGTATTATTGTGGGTGTACTCAGGAGTACAGCGGGAGTTGAACTTGAGACCTTCTGCATACAAATCAACTGCTCTACTGTTGAGTTGCAACCTTAGAAAGAGGCAAAGCAGCCAGAGTTGACCCAAAGCCATTGCATTTTCATGCAGTATGGCTTCCTAAATAAAGCTCAACAACTTTGACTTCCTAAGAAAAGTTCAACAACTTTGGTAGATCACTGCCAGTTGTTGTTTTTTCATAGTGGGAGTAGATCTCAGTCTCTTGAAAGTTGGACATGCCTGCAGTATGGTAACATTTATTTATGCACCAGGAAGATCACATGACAAGGCCACCTCAAACTCACAGAATCTTTCGAAGAGACCTACTGGGTTACTTTTCTATCTGCTTTTCAAGAAGAGAAGAAGAGTTTGGATTTGATATCCCGCTTTATCACTACCCGAAGGAGTCTCAAAGCGGCTAACAATCTCCTTTCCCCTCCTCCCCCACAACAGACACCCTGTGAGGTGGGTGGGGCTGAGAGACGTCAGAGAAGTGTGACTCGCCCAAGGTCACCCAGCAGCTGCATGTGGAGGAGCAGAGACGCGAACCCTGCTCCCCAGATTAGGAGTCTACCGCTCTTAACCACTACACCACACTGGCTCTCTTTTCACACTTCTAAACAGATGCCTATTGTAATTTTCTCAACAGAATGAACAGTTTGCCACTTTTGCACAGGCTTATGGCTCATGTTTATTGGCTGATACAACAGTTTGTTACATGCTATGATAAATACATACAATTTTTTTAAAAGGAGAGAGAAAGAGGCAGAACTGACTAAAGTACCTTTTTGACATTACTTCTTGTTGACTCCTCTAACCAACTCCTGAGTCAAAAAGTGTGTATATTCATCCTTCATATGACAAGGTGTGTATGGTAAAGTAAGGTTTCTTCAGGGCAGAGAATATCAGTAGATTTAGCACAAATAAGCAGGCATCAGCATAAACTAGCCTTTGGCCACTAATCAGGCTCCCAGCCACAGAAGCATGAAGAACAAAGAGTGCCTGAGGGGATTCCCTGCATGAAGAAAACACAGAGAATAACAAGCCCCTTCATTTCTTCTCCTCTCTAGGATATTAATATTGAATAAGGATGACACTTGCAGTTCTTTCTCAATCTTCAGAGCTTATCTTGTGTAGTTTTATAGCTATGCCAAAGCAAAGCTTTTTCTTGGAAGCAAGGGTGCCCTAAGACAGCTACGGTACTCTAGAATGTGTATGAAGTGCTTTGCCCAGAATAAAGCACCCTATATGAATTGTAAAATAAAGAGATTATTTCTTTGGATGTGAAATCATCGAAACTGGATGATCAGACTGTATGGGGTTCGTCTTAGGGTGTCAAAGCCAATTTTGTAGTTGCAAGATCATATGCGATTGTCATGTGGTTCAGATGTATTAACTTCTAATGCAGGAACAATGAAAATTGCTTGGTGGAACTACAGCTAGAGATCATGATCTGAAGTAGGGACCAGAACTTCTGCTGGGGTAGTTGGCCAGTGATCATGCACTGGTACCTGATCATGGAGCCCAAGAAAGTAAAATCTCTCACTGCCTCCATTTCTTCCCCTTCTATTTGCCAGGAGGTGATCGGACCAGTGGCCACGATCTTAGTTTTTTTGATGTTGAGCTTCAGGCCATATTTTGCGCTCTCCTCTTTCACCCTCATGAAGAGGTTCTTTAATTCCTCCTCACTTTCTGCCATCAAGGTTGTGTCATCAGCACATCTGAGTTTGTTGATATTTCTTCCGGCAATCTTAATTGGGATTCATCTAGTCCAGCCTTTCGCATGATGAATTCTGCATGTAAGTTAAATAAGCAGGGAGACAATGTACAGCCTTGGTTCACATGACTTGGAAAGCCAAACTACAGTTTACTGAGACTGCAGACCACAGAGCAGCCAGCACCCACTTAGTTCCTCCCCAGTTCTTTTAGGTCAGTATTTTTGGCATTTGTCTGTCTCAGGAGACAATGGAGGAGTGTGCCTTTGGGGGTTAGCTCAAGCTGTTGGAAGGTTGCAGTGCTTGCTGTGGTTGCAAATCAGGAGATGCATGTGTCATTGCAGCTGGGGCAGATGAAGGCGTTCAGTGTTGCTGCTGCAGATGCACCATGGCGTTTCTTGTTGCTGTGCTCCTCCCAGCGGTCATTTCTCCTCTGGTCACTGCTGTGGATACCCAACTTGGCTTGGCAATTAAGCCAAATTTTGGCTCATTTGTCATCTGACCCCAGGCTTGTGGTTAAGCTCTTTTCTCTTTAACTACAAGCTTTAGTCAAGAATAAGACTTGGATTAACTTAGTGTTACGTGTGAATTTGGCCTATGTCAATATGCCTTCTTTATCTGCATTTCCAGGCTTTCCATTTTCTATTACAGAGGACATGTACTGGATAAGAACATAAATATATTTTAGCAGATAAATTCTTCCTTCTAGATAGTTTTTCTCATCAATAAAAATACAAACATTCTGTGGAATGTACCACCTTACTGTCATGCAAAGAGACACTATTTTTTGCCTTTCATGCTGTTTGTTCTTGGGCTGAGGTTTTTTGGCTCCCTTCTGGTATGCAAGACATGAGTGATGGTGGACCTGCTTTGCAATAAATTCAGTGCCATTAGTTCTAGGGACGATGGCTTCACCCTTCAGAAAATTTGCATAAATAAACCTTCATGTTATTGCCAGCATTCTTTGTTTCACATGGAATGAGAGCAAGTGTGGGGCAGTGGTTAGAGTTTTAGGCTACAACCTGGGTGAACAGATTTGTAGTCCAGCAATACCTGGGTGGGGGCACAGATTCCCCACCCCTGATCTAAAGAGGGCTAGGATACAGTTAAGGAATTATAATTATAACATAAGTGATAATAATGTTAATCAGGCTTTCTGTTTTAGATAGTGTAGTTCTTAATATTGTGGATATTGAGCCAGTACTGTAGTTTGTTCTGGTGTGCTTTGTGTACAGTATTTCCTCCTAATAAATATGACTTAGAGATTCATGTATTTTACTTTATTTTATGAAGAAAATTTCCATGTCTGTCTGGTTCCCAATTTAGCGGGGTTAATTAGTGTTGTACACCATTTGTGTTCCTCCAGATTAGTTAATCAAACTGTTTATATGCAAATTGACTTTTGAGTGATCTTCGTGCAACTTCTTTTTTAAAAAAATATGTTGATTATAAAACTTATCTTGAAGAAGAAGAAAAACTCGATAACTCTGTAGCCTTTTTTCATTTCGGTGCTCACTGAATGGAAATAATTGAACCATTATGATATTGACATTGTAATCAAAATATTATTTTTCTTAAGGCTAGGTATATACTGACAGAATGACCCTTTGAAATGGAACTAGTAGCAGCCCACCCACCCATTTCACAAGCAACAGATTTTATGGTTTGACGTTCTTCCACCCAAGATTGATAGACTGCAAGAACAGCCAATCAGCTTGTAACTTACGGACACTATCAATATGATTCTTTCAATTGCTTCTTGTAACACTTCCTTTCTTACTATTATATGTACCGGAATTATAATGTACCAGCTTTCTTATGAGTGGTACTTGATAGGATTTTAGAGTGAAAATTGTGGACTGTTGACAATTTTCACTAGACAAGCGAGTGAACAGACTGCCTGACAGCCACCACACTTGCTGGGTATAAAATTGCTCTATAGCAGAGAACTACACACCTACATGGTATGCATGGAAACTGCTTTCAAAGGTTGCAGTTGGGGGGGATATTGGGAATGTTTATTGGCTTGCACCTAACCAAGTGATCTTGATATTTTTATCTGTGTGTGGGCAGGAACAGAGCCAGCCCACCCATGAGCCAGGGTGAGACGAACCCCTCAGGAGGCACCCCACAAGGGGCAGCACACCCATTCCATTGTCCAGTGTTTTCACCAGTCTCCCTGGCAGAGAGGGACTGGTGGCAAAGCACTGCAGAAGGCCTTCTCTTCTGCTGACTTGGCAAGAGGGGAGGCGCTCCGCCACCCAGCTTTGCTGCTGGGCAGGTGTAAACATATTATTTCAAGGGGACGTGGGTGGCACTGTGGTCTAAACCACTGAGCCCCTTAGGCTTGCCAATCAGAAGGTCGGCAGTTCAAATCCACGCGATGGGGTGAGCTCCCATTGCCCTGTCCCAGCTTCTGCCAACCTAGCAGTTCGAAAGCATACCAGTGCAAGTAAATAAATAGGTACTGTTGCGGCAGGAAGGTAAACAGTGTTTACTTGCACTCTGGCTTCAGTCACGGTGTCCTGTTGCACCAGAAGTGGTTTAGTCATGCTGGCTACATGACCCAGAAAGCTGTCTGTGGACAAACGCCAGCACCCTCGGTCTGAAAAGCGAGATGAGTGCTGCACCCCATTGTCGTCTTTGACTGGACTTAACTCTCCAGGGGTCCTTTCCATTTCCCTTTTTTACCATACTATATTATTTCAACTAAGTCACTCAGCAAAGTATAAAAGTTGATCCTGATGTAGCACATTAATTGAAATGTATTGGTATTTCTCTTTTGCATAATATGTTACTCATTTTTCTCATAACGTATTTGTCATGGTACCTGGACTTTTGGTTTTAATTCTTGCTATCCCACTAGTTAAGTTAAATAATGCAGGGAATTAAATATATTTTCAGTTTCAAAAAAATAAACTCTGAGGGTGAATGATGAAATGGCAATAGCCATGTCATCACATGCCCTGTTGTCAGGATGTGTCAGCGGCTCCCAGCTGGTTGCCCAGGAAAGTATAAAGACAAAGAAAAGTTTCCTACAGTCCTTTTTTATTGCAAACTTTACAGAGAGAGGCTATAGAACCCAGCCTCCTGGATAATACCATTGTCCCAAGTGAATCCCCCCCCTTTTCTCCCACTTCCTCATTTGTCATCATCGTCATCATAATCACTTCTACGGGTGCTGCTAAGCGCCCTTTGTCTTCGAGCTCTTTGCTCTCCTACTTTTAAGGCTCGCTGGGTTCTGGGAGATGGTGGGTCTGGAATGCTTTCTAGTGACAACGTGTCAGCCAGCTGCTGCTCCAGCTCTGCCTGCTCCTCCTTTCCCATTATTTCTCAACTTTTCCCCTCATGTGCCTTTGAGTTGTGACCTCCCACAAACCACAGTTGTAAATCTATACTGTCTTCCTCAGGATGGGGAGGCAGTCTCCACCATTCCTCCTCCTCCTCTGCCCAGTCCCTGACACCTGTTTAGGAATTTGTGACTTTCAAACAATCACGAGTGACATGGAGTTTTCTATAAAACAGAGCTAGAGAAAACAAGGTAAACATCTGTTCTCTTGGGTCACAACAAACATCCCAGCAGGTAGAAAAGTTTGAAACGAGAACCCCAAATTACTTTGCCCTGTGTTCCAGATTCTCTGCATCCTTTGACAAATTGCACAAGCTAATTTGTCTGCCTTTGCATTGTTCTTTAAAAGATGAATGCAGAGTTGCCATCAATAGCTTGTCTGAATTAGTTGTTGAACATTTCCTTTGTAATGAGCTGTGCATCTGCCATTTTATCTACTGGGGGAGCACATCTAGGATTATGCTAGGACTTGATTTTCATGCATGATTTTGTTTGACGTTAGCATAGAAAGCTGTGTGTTCACACCGTGTGCATTTGTGAAGCTAAAAATAGTTCATTTTTCATAAATGAAGCTTTTGAGAAAATGCATAGTCTTTGGAGACAGACCATTAGTCAAGCTTCTTGTACAAAATCCATTAAGAAGCATCCCTTACACCAAGTCATGCCATGGATCCATCTAGCTTAGCAGTGCCTGTATCACACATGGGGGTGAGGGACTTGCCAGCATGACCAATGGTTAGGAATGATGGGAGCTGTAGTTCAGCATCATTTGGAGGTCCACAGGTTTTCTAAGCTACATAACAGTGGCTCTCTAAGGTTTCAGACAGATGTTCTCATAGTCCAACCTGGAGATGCTGGGGTTTGAACCCACAACTTTCTGCATACAAACCATATGCTCTACCACTAAGCTATGGTCAATTCAAGGGAGCTGTGGAGCAGCATGGTAGCTTTGTTTCCAATACTGCAACTTCTACCGGTACATCCTGGTGCCCTTCAGATGTTTTGGACTACATCAGCCCCTCCCAGTATGAGCAATGGCCTCACAAAATAGACAAATATTTTGTATCAGATTGCAAAATAAAATATTGCATTGCTTAAGGAATACTAAAAGCTGCAGTTTGAACTTGGAAAACACCAAATGTTTGTTTGTTTAGTTTTTTTAAAAAAAGAATGTTTCTTGTGAAGCAGCGGACCATTGTGTTGGAAGAGAAGCTTCCTTTAAATCTCTGATGGCCAAGAATAAGAAAAATACCTATTGGTCACAAATATTTATTGGTCACATTGATACACAAGCATCAATGTGTTGTGTTCAAATGGAACATTAAAGCCACAGTTTATTTCAACCATAGTTTGCTGAAGAAATTCAGAATCCTTTGCAGGTGATGGCTTGTATTGCCTAATGTCATTTTGTCTTACCCCTTTTATGTGAATTCCTAGGTGAAATACTGAAGCCATGTGCACCAGTTCTCTTGCCTTTGACAAGTTGCATAAATGGGTTGGGACACACAAACACTTTCCACCTGAGTCTTAACAGAGTATGTGTTAAGTCTTTCCTTTAAAACCTCCTGAACCTAAGCCCTTCCGGCTGTGACTGCTATTTTATTAAAGGCAGATAGATGTGCTTTTTTCGGGGCCAAAATTTTACTAGACAGTAAGCAGAAGAACAGGTATTAGTGATAACATGGGTCTTGTAAGATAGAAAAGGCAAATTGTTTCAGAAACAATTTAGTGATCAAACTGTGTACAATTCCAGTGGCGAACAGTGCCGCTTGGCTGCCCGGAGCGGCATCCCCTGGACGCACGGCACCTGCGCCAGGATGGACTGCGCATGTCTACACATGAGTAGTCTGTCGGGGTTGGCGCTGCTGCTCTGCTCAGCCAGCGCACTCTGCTTCTTCCTCCTCGGGTGGAGGAGGCGAGGGGTGGGCCATGGGCGCTGCCCCCACCAGAGTGGAGCTAGGGGCGTCCCTCCCTTGCTACGTGCCTGTGTAATTCACTGGTTGAACTGTTGATGTAGCTTGCTAAAAGCGAAAGTGTGCATCTGACCTAGTCATTGTTATACGTAAAAGCACCCATGATCCCTTAAATTTTTTTGCTTTTTGTCCCAAGGCTACTCCTGCAGAGCTAAGTAGCTGGGCTGGAGGCCAGTGTAGATCTAGAAAAGATGCTGTTGCCAGGCAGCACAAGGAGGGACTATGGAAGTACCAGTGAGAACTTCTTAGGTGGCTGGATCATTTCATTTTCCCGCCTCTCTTCCCTTGTGTCTCTGTGGCTGGGTAAGTGGTAAGGACAGAGTGACACGTCAACCAGGAGTGAGCCAGGATACTGAGCCAGGATACTGATACAAACCAAGCAGAGTTTTTCAAGCCAACTTCAATCCATGGTTTCAGATTGTGGTTTGTTGGTGCAAAAAAAGAAAACAAAAACAATTAGCTGGTTTTTGTGTGTGGTAGTATGGATATGAAACCAAACTTGAGTTAAGCTAAACAAACTATAGTTTAGTTATGTCTGAACCCAACCATTGTCTGAAGCAGCTCTGACAAAAGCACATATTTCCAGAGCCTAAACACCCCCTTTCATCTTGTTTTCACCAAATGTTGCTGTACATAGAACTCTGATAATGACTTGCAGTTGACCAGCAACTGTTGCTATATTTAGAATTCTCAGAATGACCTGAAAAATACTTTGGCCTCTTGTTGAAACTCTTTATACTAATTTGGAAGAAAGTCTTAAAATTCTAGCACTTTTTAAAAGGCAATATATTCTTTGGCTCGAGTTCCATTTTGTCCACTGTTGTCAAAGAATATATTGCCTATGAAAAAATGCTAGAGGGGAGGACAAAAATATGGGCTTTCTGGCCTATTTGGACCCATTGAGGGAAATACTTTAAACGTTAAGACCAGATAAAGGAGCATAGACTAATTTAATTTTAGTGTCTTCTATTTTTATCTTGGATCAAGTGATGGAAAAATGAAGACCTTGTTTTTTCCCCCTCTTATGCTGCCTGTATCTCTTGTTAAATCTTGCATGTTACAATAGCCTCCGCTTTTTAGTCAGTCCAAACAGAAATGAAGTGTGTGATATTTTTAGATAAAGTATGAGAGATTCTATAAATCTTTAGCTATTCCTAGATACTACTGCAATATTCTTTTTAAGTACAAGATTTCAGCAAGAGGCTAAGATCTTACCTTTGCCTTTAAAATGATTATCGACAGGATGACCTCTGTTTGGAAACAGTTGTGTTTGTTTTTTTATAAAAAAGGCAATATAATGAGTCCATAAGACTACTGTTGGAATATGTGTAGCTATAAATAGTAGATCAGACATTTAAGTCTTAATAAAAGTTCAGAACCAGTTGTAATGTATATTGTTTTAATCTTCCAGCTGCTACTAATGAAATGCCTCACGGAAAGGGCTATTTTTAGAGGACTCCATTAGATTTTAATAGGTGAACTGGAATGTGTTTGACTCTTTCCAGCAGATGAATGGATAGATGTGTGAACCAAGGGAGGGGTTCTTTTGTGTGTGTTTTCTAGAAGACACAAATATGGAGTAAACTCTTTCTATATAAAAATAAATGCAAATTATTTCCAGCTGCAATGATATTATACCTTAAAGTAACAGGGAATAAATTTGCACTGCCCATCTCACTGCAGTTATAATGCCTACTCACCAGGACATCAGGAGAGCCTTCTGGATCAGGCCAGTGGTCCATCTATTCCAGCATCCTGTTCTCACACTGGTTGACCAAATGTCCTTGGGAAACCAGGCATCCTCAAAGCCTTGCAGACCCCCAAAGTGTGTCTCTTCTAGCTGGGGGCACTGTCATACAGTGGTTCCGCTCCTTCCTCCTGGGCCATGTTCAGAAAGTGGTGGTGGGGGATGAGTGTTCGGACCCCTGGGCTCTCACTTGTGGGGTGCCTCAGGGCTCTGTCCTCTCCCCCATGCTTTTTAACATCTACATGCAGCCGCTGGGAGAGATCATCAGGGGGTTTGGACTGGGTGTTCATCAGTATGCGGATGATACCCAGCTCTACCTCTCTTTCAAATCAGAACTAGTGAAGGCAGTGAAGGTCCTGTGTGAGTGCCTGGAGGTTGTTGGAGGATGGATGGCGCCTAAAAGATTGAGGTTGAATCCTGACAAGACAGAAGTACTGTTTGTGGGGGACAGGAGGTGGGCAGGTGTGGAGGATTCCCTGGTCCTGAATGGGGTAACAGTGCCCCTGAAGGAGTCATCCTGGACTCACAGCTGCACCAGGAGTCATCCTGGACTCACAGCTGTCCATGGAGGCGCAGGTCAATTCTGTGTCCAGGGCAGCTGTCTATCAGCTCCATCTGATACACAGGCTGAGACCCTACCTGCCTGCAGACTGTCTCGCCAGAGTGGTGCATGCTCTAGTTATCTCCCGCTTGGACTACTGTAATGCGCTCTACGTGGGGCTACCTCTGAAGGTGACCCGAAAACTACAACTAATCCAGAATGCGGCAGCTTGACTGATGACTGGGAGCGGCCGCCGAGACCACATAACATTGGTCTTGAAAGATCTACATTGGCTCCCAGTACATTTCCGAGCACAGTTCAAAGTGTTGGTGCTGACCTTTAAAGCCCTAAATGGCCTCGGTCCAGTATACCTGAAGGAGCGTCTCCACCCCCATCGTTCTGCCCGGACACTGAGGTCCAGTACCGAGGGCCTTCTGGCGGTTCCCTTGTTGCGAGAAGCCAAGTTGCAGGGAACCAGGCAGAGGGCCTTCTCGGTAGTGGCGCCCGCCCTGTGGAACGCACCCCCATCAGATGTCAAAGAGAAAAACAGCTACCAGATTTTTAGAAGACATCTGAAGGCAGCCCTGTTTAGGGAGGCTTTTAATGTTTAATAGATTATTTTATTTCATTTTTCTGTTGGAAGCCGCCCAGAGTGGCTGGGGAAACCCAGCCAGATGGGCGGGGTATAAATAAAATGTTGTTATTGTTGTTGTTGTTGTTGTTGCTTCTGTCCTCAAGATCTGTCTTACATTTGGTTAAATGAGTTCCTAATATATGGTCATTCCCTCACTCACTTTTGCTGTGTTTATATTGTTGATAGCTTTAATATTTGATGGACCAAATTGGTGCCTCCATCTAACTGGGGTGAGAAATCTCTTTGGCTGGTAGTTGACACTTTGTCTATGCTGTCACAGTTGCAGAAAGCTGCTTGACTCCTGCGAAGCTGAGAGGTGAAAAGGGCCGCTATTAGGGTAGCAGTAGATGCTAGCATCTTGCCGTGGAAAGGAGGGAGGTCTAACAGGGTGGTGGAGGGAGGAAACTCAGAAAAGGAAGTCAAAATGGGCACATTCGTGGGAAATACAGGTCTTTTGGGAAACATGAAGGAGCTGTAAGTGAAAACTGTGAAGATGGAACAACTTCAACTGTAGCTTTTCAGACAAGCTCAGTGTCTCATACTGAAAGTGCAGTTTGTTCAAGTGGTACTTAACCATACACTCAGGATTAATAACTTTTCAGCTGAAATGGTCCTAAAACCTAAATCAAAAACATTTTTCCAGAAATTAAATATATGTTTGCATTGCATAAAAAATGTGAACAGATTGGTTTTCTCTAAATGAATATTTGCCTGTAGTGGAAAGAGCTGCACTCCCTCCGAAAGAGTAAGTCTGCTGTTTTGGGATACTCCTTGATCCACTCTGGCCCTAGAGCCCAAGTAACCTCTGTGGCTCGAACTGCTTTTTACGAGATGTGGCTGGTGCAGCAGCTGTTATCATTCCTGGAGCACAGCAACCTGACCATAGTGGTTCATGCACTGGTAAACTGAAACTGTGATTGCTGTAAAACAGCTTTCCCGTGTATCTGGGTCCAGAAGATGCAGCTAGCACAGAACGCAGCAACCACTCACAGCAGCAGGCCACTTGCGACATGTTACACCTCTGCTGAGGGATCTGCATGGATAGATCCATCTGTTGGTAGGGCATGAGACTCTTAATTTTGGGGTTGTGGGTTCAAGCCCCATGTTGGACGAAAATATTCCTGCATTGCAGCGGGTCGGACCACATGACCCTTGTGTTCCTGTCCATCTCTACAATTCCGTGATTTTATGATTGCCAATTTGCTGCTGCTGGGCAGGGTTCAAGGTTTTTCGGTAAACCACAAGGCCCTAAATAACTCGGGGCCCAAAGTACCTTAAAGATCACCTGACACCTCAGTCACCGAGATCCTCAGACAGGCCATTTCTTGTGTTTCCACATACCCCTCAGTTTTGATCGGCCTCTATAAGGACTAAACTTTTAGTGCCGCAGACCCTGCCCTGTGGAAATCTCTGCCGGTAGGGATTTGGCAGGAACCATCCCTGTCTTCTTTTAGACATCACCTAAAAATGTTGTTTGGACAGGCTTTTGAAATGTGTGGATTTTTTTAAAAAAAACCAACCAGTGTTTATAATGTTTTAAACTGATATTTTATTGATGTTTTTATCATTGCTGTAACTTTTGTATGGTATACATGGCCCTGTTGTATTTTTACAAAAATGTGGTTTATAAATATTTAAATAATACATGGATAAATAAAATTAATGCTGTTTAAATGCGACTACATCAAATCTTCCACATAAGGCACATTTTTGAGGCTAGTGAAGGAGTGGTTTCATTTCTCTTAAATATAAAATTCCTTACCCTTTAATAAACTAAACCTTTTGCATCTTTGTGGAAGGAAAGGCAGCCCCAAATAGCTTTTCCAGTACTCTGGGAATGTAAACTGAACAGTGCTCATATTATTTCTGGCCTATAATATTCAGAGGGCATCAAAAATTTAAAAAGTTCAAATCCCACCACTACTGTGTAAGATCCAGATTAAGGACACATTGACACTGATTTTTAGTGAGTGCTTTCATCTTTCATTTGTCTGTGGTTCATATTGCTAGAAGGAAAGCCTGTCAGCAGTTTCTCTATGAAATGCAAGGAGGAGAAAAACTTGTCAATTTTGTATACGTGCAGGAAGGAGGGGGAAAACCTACATTGCTTCTTAAGCAAATCTGGTAAAGAAAAAGGGAAAGTTGTGTATGTGTGTTGGCTGAATAGGGACAGCCTTAATGTCCCCTAGCTGGGTTTGTGTTCATGTGTATGAATTTTAAGAAGTGATTAACACTGTACTGGATAAATCAATGACTGTGGGCAGCTGTACAATACACTGTAATGGGCTACTACCACATAAAGTGGTCTACTCGTCAATGCTTCTTGTAGATACTATGGCTGAAAAATCCAGTAACACTCAGAATATTCCAAGGAGATGAGAGAAAAAGGAACACTGCAGATTGATTGGGGTTTTGGGGTGATTATTATTCCTCCCCCTCCTGGACAGAGATAGTGAAGAGGTGTCTTCTCTAACATAGTCTCCTCTGCATTCCATTATTTGCTGCAAAGGAGTGCATCCATTTTGTATTCATGTAATAAGGGCAGAAATGGTGCTGCAGAGAATAAGAGTAAGGACAATGAGCAGACAAAAAGAAGAGAAGAAGAGTTTGGATTTGATATCCCGCTTTATCACTACCCGAAGGAGTCTCAAAGCGGCTAACATTCTCCTTTCCCTTCCTCCCCCACAACAAACACTCTGTGAGGTGGGTGGGGCTCAGAGACTTCAAAGAAGTGTGACTAGCTCAAGGTCACCCAGCAGCTGCATGTGGAGGAGCGGAGACGCGAACCCGATTCCCCAGATTATGAGTCTACCGCTCTTAACCACTACACCACACTGGCTCACTGACAAGAGAGGATGACTATCAAGCAATCTGAGTGACTAGGAGAACCAGTGTGGTGTAGTGGCTGGAGTGTCAGACTAGGACCTGGGAGACCAGGGTTCAAATCCCCAGTTGACCATGAAGCTCACTGGGTCACCTTGGGCCAGTAGCTGCCTCTAAGCCAATCCTACCTCACAGGGCTATGGTGGGGATTGACTGAGGAGAGGGAGAACCATGTCCACCAACCTGAGCTCCTTGGAGAAGAAGGTGGGGTACAAATACAATTAAAAAGAATTAGTAAAAATAGTACAATAGTTACTACGGATTTGGATATAATTACTGTACTCAAGGAAACTAGTACGAGGGAAAGTATCCAATGGCTTGTTTAATGAAATTCAGTGCAGCATCTCTTACCATCTGTGAAGGAGGTGAAGCAGGTAATGTTTTGAAACTGTAAGTGTCACATGAGTCATAATAAACGGGGTTTTGTTTTTTTTACTTGGACAAAAAGTATGGTAGGGTGGCTTGTCTTCTGCATAGAGTGCACAGGGCAGAGGAAAGGAAACTGACCCAGTCATCTGGATCCTTATTTCCCCAAGCCCCACTGGTTGCCCACCTGTCCAGTCTCTCAACATCACAATGATACCCCATGTTTTGCCCATGGGATTTGAAATCAAACCTTGAGAGCAAAGCTTAGCTAGTTTTGACAAACTGCTGAACCTCAGGGCTTGCAAAGTGCAATGTGTGGTTCTGTGCAAACCCTCAGCAATTATCTGATGGTGAGCCTGATGGAATTGGACCCTGCTTGGAGGATAAAGCCTATGTTTGCAGTTCTTTCCTATGGTAAGAGAAGCTGCAACACCAAACTGGTTGACTTCGTGGCATTTGTCTGCAGCACAGATTCGCCACATGGTGTTTTGCATTAAAAGGTGTTTTGTCTGAGCACCTACTTTCTGTAAAGGAGGGAAGGATTGATGAAAGCGGACATGAATAATGGATGCAGCTTTGATTTTAAATGTTGTATTTTCCACCATATACATATTTTTGGGGGTGGATTTGTCTGTTTGAAATTTGCAGCATGTCTAGTGAGGTATCAATAGAATGTCAGAATAGGAGTGAGGGCGAGGGCTACAGTTTTACGTGCTAAAATATCTAAAAGAAACAGGTAGAGTCCATCCGCTCACAAAATCAGCTGCAGCTTGATTTATTTTCATCTTACCAAGTTCCTTATCTTCTTCAAAAGTGGAAAAAAATAAGGAAAGGAAAGGGGAGAAAAGCTTGGTCAATTTATTCCAAAGGCCAACCTCACTTCTTTGCAACATTAGACATCTTAAGAATTAATAGAAAGGATAAAGGTTTTTAATGATTTTTTTAAAATAAAAAAACCAACCCCCCCAAGTACTCTGATTGCTGGCTTCCCTGTAATACATAACAATCATGCATGCATTTGTAGCTACAGGAGAGTAACTCTGTGGTTTTCAATCAATAACTGGAATTTGTGGGCATGTCATTACCTTCTGTTTTAGCTAAGAAGAGAGGCCAAGAGAACAGAGAGGAGCTGCTTTTGCAGGTGAAAGAAAGAGCATTTAGCTGTTAATCCACTTTTTCTCCATTTGAATTAGACTGGGGGCATGCACTCCACACATATTTTAATTTGTATATAAGGACAAACTACAGTCTTTGCCATTCATAGCAGTAGACATTCCCTTTTGTGTTTGTCTCCGCCTTATAATTTGTTTATTCTATCATGCTGATTTAAGTACTGACAAGGCATGCATGCAGAAAGCTGCTTGCACATCTTTTTTAAAAAATTGCTCTCAGGAAGTATGTAAAAGCACACTGTTGGGCAATTGCAAATTTGCTTGTGCAGTTTTTGTGCAAATTTGAGGGAAAGAAAGAAAGAAAGAAAGAAAGAAAGAAAGAAAGAAAGTATTGAGCAGGGCTTGAAAACGAAAGCATTTGTAACCTCTAAGCACACACTTTTCAGATCACTGTACAGTGGTACCTTGGTTTATGAACACAATTGGTTCCGGAAGTCTGAAGCGTTCATAAACTGAAGCGAACTTTCCCATTGAAAGTAATGGAAAGTGGATTAATCTGTTCCAGACGGTCCGCAGAGTACTTAAACTGAAGCGTTCATAAACTGAAGCAAAGATTCCCATTGAAAGAAATGGAAAGTGGATTCATCCGTTCCAGACTCAACCTGAAATGTACTTAACCCGAAGCATGGGTGTAATTGGTTCCAGAAGTCTGTTCATAAACTGAAGCGTTCATAAACTGAAGTGAATTTTCCCATTGAAAGTAATGGAAAATGAATTAATTCGTTCCAGATGGGTCTGCGGCATTCATAAACTGAAAGTTCGTAAACCGAGGTGTTCATAAACCGAGGTTCCACTGTACAATATTTGCTGTAGACATTTTTGAAGTTCTTTGCTTGTGTCGATTTCCACTTCTGACGAATCTAATGAATGAAAAGAATAAAATTAGGCTACATTCCTCTATTCAAGAATGTGCTGGACATAGTTAGGAGCACAGCCAGAAATGAAATGAAAGCAAATGTAAATTCTCAGCACACACTTTTCAGATCGCTGCAGAATATACCTGCTTTGTGTCTCTGTGTGGTTTGATTGCGCAGTTCTGTGGTTTGGGCAAATTTGAGGAATCAAAAGCAAAAAATAAAAATATTCTGTTCAGGAGCATACTGGAAAAGAAATGAAAGCTTTGAGGAAGTAGTGGGAATGGAAATTAGAGTAACAGAAAGTGACAATTGAGGCACCCACTCAAAAACACTGAAACAAGTTATCTGCAACCCTGAGTGGGGCAGTTTGGAGCAGAATCCCCCCTCCGATTTATCAGATTATCCCTGTACAGCATAAACCCCCAAATCAGGGGCGGAGGAAGGGTGTGTGGTGGGGGCGGGCCTCCCCAGGTGTCACCACTGAGGGGGGGGTGACAAAATGCCGGGCGGCACTCACCACAGGGCCTGCAGCGTGGCTGAGCCACGTGTCTCTCCTGGGAGTGACACAGTGGCTTGGGCACCCACAGGCTCTGCACTGCCCCAAACTGTCTGCCCACCACCTCCCCCTGAGCTGTAGGGCAGCTGAGTGGGAGGAGGCAGGCAGACTCCTCGGAGGCCCCAAGGAACATCCTGCCCTGGTTCGCCCTGCCCCTGGGAGCAGGGCATGCACGCCGCCCCAAGCGCCCGATCGGCTTGCTCCACCGCTGCTCCAAATACAGTACAGGGGAAAAGAATCAAGTCTTTTGATTGTTGTTTGAGGATGACATCATGTGGACTATGCCTATTAAATGGGAGTGCGGTTGTTTACTCTGGTGTGGAAAAGCCCTACGTTGTACACAATGGACTTAAAGGTCCATCTTTACAGTGTACTGCCAGGCATTTCTACTCAGAAGCAAGTCCCACTGACTTCAATGGGAGTCATCCCTAGGTAAGTGTCAGGTACCATCATCTTAATGGTCTAATTCAGGGGTTCCCAACAAAATTTTCTCGAGGACCCCTCATCGAGCCGCTATTGTGACAAGGACCCCCATTAATTCCTAATCCTAAAATTAAAAAGTGAGAGCCAAATTAAGAGTCTTTTTATTTTTTTATTTATACGTTTTTTACAGTTACAACAGAGTACTCCATCAGTATACAGTTAGTTTTAATTTTCAGTTCTTAATGAGATGAACCACTTTTTAACCAACGGTCCATTTTTAACTACGCGAACTGTAGCTTCCGCGAAAAACAACGCTTTGTTTACAAACACTACTGTTTTGCAAAGAGGCAGCGCGCGCCAGGGAGGAGGGAGGGGAATGGAGAAGACAGGGTACCTGCACAGTAGCGCACAAATGAAGCCGACGCGCGCAAAGCATCTTGGGGAGGTGAGCGTTAGTAGAATGTGCGCGCTGCCTCTTTGCAAAACAGTAGTGTTTGTAAAGTGCCACCTAACAGCATACAGCAGAACTACTGCCTCTATCTAATTCTAGTTTTGCGCTAGACTCTGCTCATGCAGGAAGCGACCAAAACAAAAAATCTGTTATCATACGAAATATATTTAATATATTTTTTATTCTAATAGCATCTTGGGGACCCCTCTGGCATAGCTCGCGGACCCCTGGGGGTCCCCGGACCACCTGTTGGGAACCACTGGTCTAATTTTATTTAAAAGGAATGTCTCCTTTTCAGCTTTGAGAGGCCCCTACAGCTGAATTAGCAGTCATCCTTCCTCAGTATGCAAGGTGAGAATTTTCAAAGGTCTAGGCAGCTTTCCTTTTGGAGACAAATAGATGGCAATCAGCAGTAAATAAGAATTCTTGACAATCAAATATTGAATGGGTTTCTAACCTCCAGGGTCATTTACCATTATTGATGTTTTTGGTTCGGTCAAAGGTCAGTGGAAAGACTCTGATTAATTTCAGAAACTATCAGGGTGCAATGAAACATCATGTATGAAGAGCAACATAATGCCAAGCAAATGCTAAGAGAATTTTATGCGAGTCAGAGGTTGCAAAATGTAAAGCATGAAGCTGTTCTCTTAAAAAGAGATTTTTGTTGCCCTCTGAATCTTATAAGCCAAAAATGACCAAATTTCAACAGTGGTTAAGATCTGCTGAGTCAGAACTTCAGGTCAGGTAAAAACCATGCTGAAGGAAATTGAAGAAATTTTCATAAAGTGTTTGAAGAATATGCCATGTAGAAGATAGCAAGCACCCCAAATGTGGTTGCAGGGTTAAAATTTGATCCAGAATATTGAGTTCCTACACATAACCAAGTGTTTCCTGATGTTGGTGACAAATCCTTTAACATCCTTTAATGCATCCACTGGAGTTAGTGTGCAATAAATAATTCATTTTAGACATTCAGCAAGGTCTTACTCACAGCTCCATTCTGGATACCATTTATGTACATAGAATGGACTCAAATTAAACATCTTTATCATTAAAAATAAAAATTACAGGACAATCCTATACATAACATTTCAAACATGGGAGTTTTTAAGCAGAGGTTGGATGACCATCTGTCATGGATGCTTCATTTGAGATTCCTGCATTGCAGGGGGTTGGACTAAATGACCCTTGGGGTCCCTTCCAACTACAATTTTATGATTCTGTGGTAAGTTTTACTGTGCTCAGTGGGACTTAATCCCAGGTAATTGCATATAGAGTTGGAACCTTTAGTGGAAGATATCAGCATATCAGCACCTGAAAGAATCAACAGTTGTTTGATTTAAGATCTGGGAGGTGTTGAAAAATCAATTTCCTTCAATCATATCTTTAAGAGCTGCAAAATGGGCGAAATAAAAAGCATATGCTGGAAAAATACAGAGATTTTAGAAATGATTGTGCTTTTGAGAAGAACCCATTGGCTTTCAAAGGGAGTTTGATTACAAAGGATGGCAAAGATTTCAATTATCTGTGCAATTGCTACCAGAAAGGCACTTTTGTATGATGCTGACGTTATTACAAAATAGCACCATACAAAAGAATTGAGAAGGGAATCAAAAGGACCATGTAATGGAGAGCCATTACAGAACACAACCTTTGGTAACGCACTGTAGTGGCAGTGTCTTCTCCAAACGTCTGGTCTGCTTCCAGTATTCCCTTTCTTCAGGTGGAGAGAACTGTCTGAGACAATGTTTATTTGTGTCATTGCCGCAAGCTTTCTTGGGAAAGGTTCTCAGCTGATCTTTGATTGACAACCCCGCCACAGAGCCGCAATGAAAAATTCATAAGTGCCATCCCCAAGTGACTTGGAGAGAGCTTTCATGAGATTAGAGGGTTCCAGTTTAATTTCCTGTGCCTCCACTGGCTTCTGAAGAAAAAAGAGAGAGATATGAATGCATAAATCCCCTGACATTCACGATTGACTAGTCTATCTGTATAGCATGTAACAAAGTGTGGAGTGCTGCAGAAATATTTCCACAACTGTTTGATCAGTACAAACAGGATTCGTGTTAAAGACTCTCGCTTTCCTCCCCATTCATCCCAATGAGGATTACGTTGTTCTTGCATTGCATCCATGACAACATCTGTTGCTTGTCGAGGAGCGTATTCAGTTTTTGTACATCAGGGGGAACTTGGACTAAGAATGTGAATAACAAAGCCTCACTCTTTACAAAAGCGTGAGCAATCTTCCTCAATGGGAACATAATAACATGTGCCTTTTTGATAAAAACAACAACTCAGGAAGTTTGGGTTGTATCCATTCTTGATCCTACTTAGAGGGAGGCCCATTGGAAATAATGGCTGTAACTAGCATGACTAATCATTTAGATGGTTTTATGATTAAGTGATTAAATGATTAATTCATTAAATAAACTGAGGGCAATTAACTTCAGTGGGTCTACTCTCAACTTCACTTGCCGACAATCCCTTAGCCTTTGCCCTTCTTTTAGTTATTGAGAAGATAACAGCCATCTTCAGACATTTGCTTGAATAGGCATTTAAAGTGTGTTGATGGTTGGTATGTACAGTGGTACCTCTACTTGCAAATAACTCTACTTTCGAATGTTTCTACTTACGAACGGAGCTCCGTCCGCCATCTTGGATGTGGTTTAGATAGGATTTTTTCTACTTACGAATTTTTAGATAGGGTTGCTTCGACTTACGAATTTTTTCTCCCAATGCATTACTATGGGATTCGACTTACAATTTTTTTTGACTTACAAATGTGCATTCGGAATGCATTAAATTCATAAGTAGAGGTACTGCTGTACATGCAAGAACAACCTGCATGGCTCTTTTCAGGCCTCTCTGTGTTGACTTACTTCTTTTTTAACCAACACAGAATTTCTTCCACTGCCATGCCAAAGCGTAATGTTGGCGTCCATCTGTCTTGGGAGACAACGGAGGAGTGTGCCTTTGGAGCTGATGTCAAACCATTGGAGAGTTACGGTGCCTGCTGTGGCTGTAGAGACCGAGACAGGAGAGGCATGTTTTGTTGCAGCTCAGACAAATGAAGGCATCCGGTTGTGCTGCATATCTTAGTACAGAAAGTATTGAACTGATGTGTAGAGATTTTTCCTATTCTAATCAGTTCAAGAGGGTTCTAGAAGATTTCTTGTCTTTTGTGAAAAGTTTTCTTCCTGTATGAAAGAAACAGGGAGGTTTTTTGTTTGGGTTATATTTCTGCTGGGAAGCTGAGTACAGCTGGTTTAAGCTGGTTTTGTTGTTCTTTCTGTCAAGATCATACAGTGGTACCTCTACTTACGAATAACTCTACTTACGAATGTTTCTACTTACGAATGGAGCTCCGTCCACCATCTTGGATGCAGTTTAGATAGGATTTTTTCTACTTATGAATTTTTAGATAGGGTTGCTTCGACTTACGAATTTTTTCTCCCAATGCGTTCCTATGGGATTCGACTTACAATTTTTTTCGACTTACAAATGTGCATTCGGAACGCATTAAATTCGTAAGTAGAGGTACCACTGTACTGACTATAATAGTAAGACCAGGTGGAGCCTGGGTCTCACTCACTTTCTCTTCTGTCTCTCTTTGTTCTAGGGTTATGTTTTTGTATGCTTAGTGTTAAGGTTAAGTCTTATTATAAGTCTGTAAGTTTTATTGTAAGTGCTGCAACTGGATTTTGATGGACTGTGCCAATCCTGATTGTACTGGATTTGTGACCATTTATGCTCATTTGCCTTCAGTACCAGCAAAGCTCTGCTGGGTGTAGTACAATGGCATCTGGTCTATTTTTTTGGAAACTCTGCTACGTGTTTAAGTTTTTTCCTCCTCTGGCGCTGGCATGACAAAATGCACCATGTTGTTTCTTCTCTCTGCACTCCTCCCAGCAGTCATTGCTCCTCTTATCACTGCTATGGATATATGACCTGACTACTTGTCTCCAAGGCACTGTGGTCATCTGCACAGGATTCCCACATGGCAGGGTTAATGTTGCCAGCGTTCATGTCATGTTTGCAGACATCTTTGTAACACTGAGTTGGTCTGCCAACAGGCCTAGTGGCTGAAGCCAGCTCCAGGTAGAGAATGTCCCTGGAGATCTTCCATTCACATGACCAAGCCAACATAGATGTTGGTGAGACAGGAGTGCGAACATGCTGGGAATGTGGGCTTGGGAGAGCACATCTTTGTCTGAACGTCTGTCCTGCCATGTGATAACCAAAGACCTCCTGATGTAGCACATGTGGAAGGCATTGAGTTGCCACTCTTGGTGGTTGTAAGTTGCCCATGACTCACTTCTGTAAAGCAGTGTGCTCAGCACGCAAGCCTTGTAGACCTTCATCTTGGTATTGGTCATTAGTATCACATTCTCCCATACTCTTTTGGAGAGGTGAACCATTGCCATATCTGCCTTGCCAATACACTTGTCCAGCTCAGCATTAATGGAGAGGTTGCTGTTTATGGTAGAACTGAGGTAGACAAAATTGTCTACCACCTCAAGCGTGTGGTCACCTATGCTGATGTGTGGAGTGCTGGTGGCATCCTGGCCCAGGATGTTGGTCTTTATCAGGCTGATAGTAAGGCCGAACTCCCTGCAGGCTTGGGCAAAACAGCTGATGAATCTCTGTAGAGCGACGTACAATGGGCGACCAATAGTGGATGACCTACCCAGAAGGAGCATGAAGTGTCCCCCACCAGAGATAGTGCCCCTCTCCAAACACCCCAGGCCAAAGCCTAATGTGCTTTTGCATACTGTCTGCTTCTGCATAGTGGAATGTATTTACAAAAGGCATACAGAGAACATTGGTCACGAAAGGGTTAGACATTGTAATATATTGCATAGAAGCCAACCACATTTTGTGCCAATGATGAATAGTTAGCAAAATGCTAATCTCATTTTTTTAAAATGTGCATTGGCTGAATATATATCCACCTCTTCTAATCAGAACCTGAAGCAATTGCAAAGTACACTGGTAGATGTGATAAAAACCCACCTTCTTTGTGGAAACCTTTCACAGTATCTTTCCTTTCTGCAAGGAAAGATGCAGTGCTGAGATTCTTATCAGCATGTTACATCATGTGCACCCAGGATGAGGGCATTGTGGAGACAGCCTCGTGTTAAGTCAATGGTTTTAAAGCAAAGAATAAATTACCTCGCCTTAATTTGGATTTTTTAATTATACCAATAGACAGTTTGCTTGTGGTTATCTTGGACAGAAATGTGTTTTGAGGAACTGAAAGCAATTTCGCACCTTTGAGCCGTTTCTCGCAAACAGCAGATGAAGTGATGGGCAGAGCAATCTGAAGTGAGTGTGATTTGCACCAGGGTAAGTCATGCAGGTATAAGGTATAAGGTATAAGGTATAAGGGACCCAGGTGGCGCTGTGGTTAAACCACTGAGCCTAGGGCTTGCTGATCAGAAGGTCGGTGGTTCGAATCCCTGTGACGGGGTGAGCTCTCGTTGCTTGGTCCCAGCTCCTGCCAACCTAGCAGTTCGAAAGCACATCAAAATGCAAGTAGATAAATAGGAACCGCTACAGCGGGAAGGTAAACGGCGTTTCCATGTGCTGCTCTGGTTCGCCAGAAGCAGCTTTGTCATGCTGGCCACATGAGCTGGAAGCTATACGCCGGCTCCCTCGGCCAATAATGCGAGATGAGCGCGCAACCCCAGAGTCGGTCACGACTGGACCTAATGGTCAGGGGTCCCTTTACCCTTTACCCTTTAAGTCATGCAGGTATAGTTTACCTTTCAGGAATGGGGCTGCTGCCAGCTGCTTGCTCAGGAATGGGCTCAAAGCCTAAAGCCATCAGCTCCTTCAGGAGGAAGGACAGGATATAAATTCAACAAACATAGAGATAAAATAAAAAGTGGCACCAGCTGTACTCAGCTCAGTATTATTTGGCTGTGAGTTTAGTTGTGAAAGATTGTTATGAAAACTCCCATAACGGGAATCTAACACATCTCTGTAGAATTGTTGCAACAGCCCCAAGTTCTTACAGGCAAGAAATATAAAATAACTCACTTTGTTAGTCTCTTAAAATACACTACATTCTTTAAAAGGAGGGCTGCATGTTCACTGTCACATATGGATCAGGGGTGGGGAAGCTTGTTCAGACTGAGAGGTACCCTCCAATATTGGCAGCCTTTCCAGGGGTCACTTGCCACTAATGGGCTGGACCAGAGGCAAAGGTGGTCAGATTTAAAAAAAAATGTCATGTCAATTTTCCTTCCAGATAAGCAGTAGCCCTTATTGGAGTTCAGCAACACCTTCCAGCGAGGCAAAAACACTTGAGGTTGTGTGTGAAACATGGCTGGTAAAGGCCATCACCTTCGAAGGCCCAGATAACAAAGGGTGGTGGGCTGCATTTTGCTCCTACCCCACCTGGGGACTGAGGTTCCCCACCCACTGCTATAGAGACTTGTTTGCAACAACGATTTCCTGTTTACTTGAAGGGTTTTGTCAGTGGTTTAATCTGCAAGCTCTTTCAGCCTACTTTGAGTTTGCATGGTTTGTTTTTGCAGTCATAGTAACAGTTAGGGCTATTGAGACAAAATGTAGAGAGGAAATGTTTGAAGGTAAAACAACATTTTACACAAATGTTGGCATATACTCTCTCTTTTTTCTGTGTGACTGGAACGCTCCAAATTTATCTGCAATTGTGCAATTTACATGAGAACATCAAATGAGTCTTGCTGGTACGTAAATTGCTTGAAATGTTTTGAGACGACTAGGGCATGAGTAATGGAAGACATCCTGGCATGAGATTAGTGAATAAACACTCAGATGTCTGTTGGGAAATGTGGTGTGTAGATGCATGTGTAGGATGAGGTCATAGGAACAGAAAGGGAAAGCTGGTGTTGAGGAAAGTTTGAGTTCTCTAGCCATACACTGGTGAAAACCGGGCAGGTGCAGTGGACGAAAAGTTCAGCTGTACTAGTTGCTAGAGTGATACATATAATGGACTCTTTGTCCACCAAGCCTAACATTGTCTACTGGGATAAGGGGTGATATGCCGGCAGTGGGTAGCCCAGCGCTGGCAATGAGCATGGTCAACCGCACCCTCACTCTTTCTCTCATGCGCACCACATGCAACTTCCGCAGATCCGGAAGAGATCCCAAAGGTCATCTACTGCAGCCTCCTGCAATGCAGAGGTAAGAGGAGGGGCTGCAGAGCCCCTGATCAGTAAGAAGATGGCGGCTGTCTCTCACACAAATACACAGATGCGCTGCCATATGCACCTGCAGCATTCAAAATCCACCAGGTGCGTTTTGCCTCTGGGTATCAGCCACTTGTGACCAAGGGAAGATGCCCAGGGAGGTGCATGCCTGGGGAATCCTTGGATCTTGACTGTTTTCACACACTAGCAACACATCGTGTAGAATTCTATCTGCACAGTCAGAATGAATTTCAGGAACCAAAATTCATATCATATTGAATAATATGTCTTTCAAGCTGCCTGGCCCCCAAACTGGCAACTAGGCATTCCATTTTGGCGACTGTGACCCTGGTTTAAGGAAACATTTGGTGCCTAGCTTATGTATCGGAGTGTCTAACACTGTGTCGCTGCCAATCCTGGTGATTTTCTTCTCGCTGCTCAGCTAATTGGGAAACAACTGATCTTCAGAGAAGAGGGGAGTGCAGAATCCCATGCGTGCAGTACAGGAGGGGGTGGGGTTAGCAGTATGTATAGGAGCTGATCAGGCTTCCGAAGCAGTGACAGAGTGCTCCCCACCCCAGTGGGTTATTGGGCAGGCACAGCAGAGCACTCGCTCTGTGCTTCATTAGCCTCATCAGTTTCCATATTGGCTGCAGAGGAAGTGCCTTGTCTTCATCAGTGGCTAGCACAAAACCAGTTGGGATGGTGAAGCACTGTCAGAGGACTCTTATCCCCTAGGTTGTTTGGCTGCGAGGGGAGAAGGAACAGCAAAGAGCATGCCCTGGGAAAGTAGGTCTGTTTAGATTCTGAAGCCCTGTCAACTAGATCTGGTTATTTGGGGAAATAGCCTGCAATTCTCTTTGGAGCAATTAGTTAACTTCATTTGTAGTCCAGGCTGAGCCTGCATTTTCATAGAACTTAGGTCTTTTTGATTTCTGTTTGAATTTCATTTTTCCACATTTGCCATGCATCTTGATGGAGCTTTGTGACTCATTTTATTTCCATGAAACTATTTCTGATACTTATGGGAATTGTGGCACACATAAGTCAGCTGATTTCCCCCCCTCCTCCAGCAGCAGAGGTGACCAACAAGACTGGTCATCTCAAAGTATTTTACCAATCCATACCTCTTCCCAGGGATCTCTGGGAATTGTAGCTCTCGGAGGGGAATAGGGGTCTCCGAACAACTCTCAGCACCCTTTAACAAACTGTAGTGCACAAGATTCTTTGGCGGAAGCTGTAACTGTTTAAAGTAATACAATATCACTTTAAAGGTATTGTTACATACCACCCCAATCCTCCAGCGGTGCAAGATTCCAGGGGATCCAGGAGCTTACCCAGAACTTTGTATCTTTGGAATGAAGCTCTGCAGAGACTGGCATCCTTAGGATATATGGTTTATTTACATACATATACAACTTCAGCCTAAGATGGAGGGGCGCACAGCATTAACACCCCAACAGATCTTGCTTCTCCCAGCTTTGGATCGAGCCAAATCAATTGTGAGTCTGTCTCAGCTTTTCTGCCTGTAGTCTGCTGTTGGCTCATATCACAGACAAACAGCTATTCTCCCCCTAACTCCGTTTCTCCTAAAATAAGACATACCCATAAAATAAGCCGTAGCAGGATTTCTAAGCATTTGCGCAATATAAGCCATACCCCGAAAATAAGACATAGTGATAGGCGCAGTTCTGGAGGGCCCCAAGGAAGAGGCTAGGCTGGACATGTAATAAAAAAACAAAACATCCCCTGAAAATAAGCCACCGTGTTTTGTTTTGTTTTTGAGGAAATATAAATATAAGTCGGTGTCTTATTTTCGGAGAAACACGGTACCTGTACCAGCCAGGTGAGTTGAGAAGGAACACCCACCTAGCACAGATCAACTTCTTTGGTTATACTACTGAAAGTACTTAGGTAGCAAGCTAAGGCCATTATCTTACAGTTGCTTAGTTAGCATTAGAATCCGCCAGCTTTTAACCCTTACTAGGTACAGGACCCCCCAATTGGAAGGCACATCATGCAGACTTGACACCCCACCCCCACCCCCCACCCCCACCCCAAACCTGCAACACTATAGTGCAGATGAGGCCTTTCCTACGACAGTGGTGCAGTTTTCACATCCACAGCAAAGAACACAAGGCATTTGCAGTATCCCTCATTTTTGTGGCGTATTTGCAGCAAGCAACAAGAACCTAGAGCCTTTCCTTTGAAAAGCATGACTAATTCTGAATGGTTTAAAATATGTAAGCCAATAATGCAATCTCTGTGATGAGCTAAATTAGTTTCTTGGGGTTCATTTAAAAGCTTTTGCGATTAGCATGACAGCAAGGAGCAATTAAATATGTTTTTTTTTAAAAAAATCCTCAACCCTCCTTTTGTTTCTGAATTATTTTCTTTTCTTCTGTAGAAAGCTTAATTTGCTCAACTCTTTTATCCTTTTTATTCACGAAACAGGCCATTCCTCGAATGACCCCACTGCACTAAACCCTGTAGGACCTTTACAAAAGAAAAAGGGTAGCTGTTGTATCTGTGACAGGCTTGTGAATTCAAGTACAGTAATATGTTAGAATGGGGACTGACCAAATGAGATATTATGTTGCTTGTTTGAATTAGGGAAATGTTCCATATGCAAGGTAGCTACTTGTACAGTTCGCTGACTTAAGCATGTGTGAAGCTCCATCTGCATGTGTGAAGCTCATAGCTGTCAAGTTTTCCCTTTTCTCGTGAGGAAGCCTATTCAGCATAAGGGAATTTCCCTTTAAAAAAGGGAGAACATGACAGCTATGGTGAAGCTCCATCTGTATATCTGAATCTCTCAGCGTTTTGAACTCTTCTTGAGTCCTCTAGTGTTGCTGCCAGCTGGATGTAATCCTCTGATTCCTGTGCACCTCAGTTTACCTGTAGCATGCATGGATCCCAGATTGGGTAGGTATTCAATCCTGAGCAAGCCCCAGGTTACTCCAGAAATCCAGCTTGCATAGTTTATCAAGAAAATGTGAGAAAAGCAATCAAAGAAATGTGAAAAGCTGCCACTAACTAGGTGAAGGTGGGTGAATGAGCTATTTGTAAATTATGCTTTATGCTGATATGTGTTTTGTAGATCCTTCTTTGGAGGTCTTTAAGCAGAGGCTTGACAGGCATATGTCAAGAATGCTTTGATGGTGTTTCCTGCTTGGCAGAGGGTTGGACTGGATGGCCCTTGTGGTCTCTTCCAACTCTATGATTCTATGATAAACACCTGCTCTCTAATAACTGGTTGGCTGGGGGTTACTTATGCTCCTTGCAATCCAGCCTTCATGACCACAAATCTTCTAGTAATGTTCTATCACATAGTATACTCATGATTTCCCAAAGCAGAGGAAACAGGTGTGACATCTTCCATACAATTTCCATTTCTTCACCTACTCCAGTCCTTTAACTTCTATCAACCTTCTATTGCCACAACAAGCAGGAGAGGTTATTAGGAGAAACGATAAATGGAAGAACTGGTTGGGTAGCACAGCAACTCCATCTGCTTTCTCATTGACGGAGCAGACTGGAGCTCCATGTCAAAAGTGTTTAGTGTACTAGACGGGGACTGAGGACATCTGGGTCCAAATTTCCACTCAATCCTGAAGCTCATAGGATGACCACTATCTCACCCTGAAGTATAAAATGGGTGTGGAGCATGTACACCAGCCTGAACCTCTTGGAAGAAAATCCAGATATAAATGTATTGATTTCCCCTTGAAGGAAAATCCAGATACTGTATAAACAAACAAGCACTATTCATTCCTTAGACTAGTTATTTCCTAGTGATTTCCTTGGCTAGCTTTTTAGAGTAATTAAAAGATAACCCAGTTGTTTAATTTGTTCTGTCATTAAGATGGCTGTGTCCCCCCCCCCATCTATCTAATTGAATGCCTAAAATGTTACTAGTCGGGAGTTATCAGGCAGAAGAATTGGCTCCGTTCATGGAGAGGGTATAAAAAGGAGAGCACAGTTATTTTTCTCTTCACCGCCTCCCTTAACAACAGAAAATTTTCATCCTCAAAAATAACAAATTATCATGGGAATAAGCTGGAAGAACCAGCAGATTTTTAAACCGCAAGGCCTGTTTGACAGGTCTTAGGCAGGTGTGGAGAAATAAACAGAATCTGCCTTGAAAGTTACAGCTGTGTTTAATTGGTAGGATTAAACACATCAACTTCATGTTGAGCATCCTAGTTGTAAGTGGCTGCATGTGATATATATGACTCACTTCTCATTTTTGTTGCTCTTGTTGCAAGACTCAAGTTTCCTTCTGCAACATATGTTTTCATAGCAAATGGAGTTGTGAGAACTCTCCTCAGCTCATTATTTTTTGGCTCCGTTTAGATATTTGCAGAAAATAGGGAAAATGTCAGGTTAAAACCATTACATGTAAAACATTGAAGCTGATTGATATACTTATCAGAGCTTTTGGAAACAAAGTACGAGCCTCTTTGAAGTCAGTTGGCTTAGATTCAGAGAATCCTAAGTGGAATTACTATTTGTGAGAAAAAAATGAACACAGCTACCTATCATTGGGTGGGTGACCTGAGGTGCTTAGTTATTTAAACTAACTGGCATTCCACTTGGAAATTTGTTTGTAATACCTGCTGAATGCTGAAATATTGGAATGGGATTTTATGCATACAATTCTGCACCTCCAGATAACTGAAGCTTGACACCCATTTTCATGGAAGGAGGGAGGGAAATGTGAAATGCAACACACACACACACACACACAGAGAGAGAGAGAGAGAGAGAGAGAGAGAGAGAGAGAGAGAGAGAGAGAGAGAGAGAGAGAGAGAGGAGAGAAGGGGGGGGCTCTGTGCCCAAGACCAAATGGGTTAGCTCACTCCCTCACCTGGCTGGTAGGTAAAAGACAAAAGTGAGGGCTGGTGTTATGTGTGGGAGCTGAGAGCAGAAACTGCAGGCAGAAGCTAGGAGTCAGAGTCATGCATGCCTTCTGCTGGAATCCAAGGTTGTAACTATGGGAGAAGCAAGACCTTTTGGAGTATGAATGTGGGATAAATTCAGCCTCATATAACCAACACGCTTAACTCTAATTAATGAATGAAAGGGTTAAGACCATAGAGTAAACTGTCCTGCCAGGCTTATCTAGGTCACACCCCTTCACCTTGGGAGGAAGGGTTGTCCAACTCTTTTTTCTCTCCTTTATTTCCCAGCATGTAACCCTACCAGGAAGGATGTCTGGCTGGCTGCTCCAAGCCCAGACTGCATGGCTTTAGAAAGCCATCTTTGTGTTTCTATACAATACTTTTTTACCACTTTTTGAAACTAAGTTGCATTGCCTGTCTTTCTCACTGCTGTATGGAAAAACACACGAATCGGACCTGTGAAGAGTTAGTAAGTAAACCATTTTTAACTTACCACATGTGTGATACCACATGCTAAGGGAAGTGGGAAACTTTAAAAGGGTATATTTTAAAGGTCTAGTAGCCTATATTTCCATACTTTATTTTGCTGAATGTTTTGTGATTTTAAATCTCTGACAGGGCTCTCTCACCAAAGAGTACTTGCCTCAAATCTGGATCTAGGCAGCCAAGGAATTCCCCTTTTATTCTTTAATCAAAATACTAAAAAACAACAGTTCAAGCTGTGAGCCCCTCCTTTTTAGGCTCATGATGTATATATGTGTAAGTAAACCATAAATCATAAAGACACCACAGTCTCTGCTGTCCCTCATTCCAGGGAAACCAAATCCTGGAACCTCTGGAATTTTACACCTCTCACAAATTAGGGTGTGTAACAATACAATATTTCTAAGACTATGCAAATAGTAATATTCAGGGAAGCATAATGCAGGTGGGTATGACGTTTAGCTGATACGTGAAATGTGAAAGCAATTTGTGTCTTGTCAAAGCAGGCTAAGTAACAACATTCTGGTTTTCTAGTTCTTCTGATTAGGAGAGACCTTTTCTTGATTTTTGTTGTCTACTATGGTACTTTAAATAATGATCAGAACAATGTATCTCAGTCAAAACTTGGAGGTTTTCTCCCACAGCAGCTGGGGTTGATAGTCCCATCTCCCTGGCAAGTACTAAAGTAATGCACTTTAGGAACAGGATTAAAGGTAAAGGGGCCCCAGACCATCAGGTCCAGTCGTGTCCGACTCTGGGGTTGCGGCGCTCATCTCGCTCTATAGGCCGAGGGAGCCGGCGTTTGTCCGGGTCATGTGGCCAGCATGACAAAGCTGCTTCTGGCGAACCAGAGCAGTGCACGGAAACGCCGTTTACCTTCCCACCGGAGCGGTCCCTATTTATCTACTTGCACTTTGATGTGCTTTCGAACTGCTAGGTGGGCAGGAGCTGGGACCGAGCAAACCCTGCATTATTGTTAGTGCATTTCCCCTGGCCTTCAACTTTGAGGAAATGAATTTATTTATTTTTAAAACTAAATTGGAGTTTTGCTGAAATAATGGAAGTTGTCTATGGTTCACAATTATACATGCAGAAACTGTGATTTTTAGAAATGCATAATGAATAATGCTTTAAAAACTATTTGGTGATGTTTTCCCAAATCAATAAAACCCAATGTCTCTTCTGAAGTGAGTGAAATATAAAGATCATCTTATTCAACCTTGTGAAATGTAAAGAATTGCCATAAGTTGGGTACTTCAGTGGTAGCATTGCACCCTGTTGATATATGTCCTGTACACATGACTTACAACTGTATCCCCCCTGAGTTGGCCCATTGAACCCTTCAGACACCATTTCCATTAGGCTTCTAGCAGCCCTGATTTTCCTGCACAAGAGATGAATCAGCCCATATTAAAATAGCATAAGCAATCCTGGGGTGGCGGTGTCTTTCCAATGGCCAGATTTCCAGCAACATGTGGAGAGCAATTGGTTGCCCATGCATGCTTTAGAACACGAATGCAACCTGAACATGGAGACAAGTTAACAGTGCCTTGAAAACCCCCTTGTTCAAAGGTATGGCAGACAGAAACCTTTGTGCCAATCTAAATGACTATTATTATGAACTATTTTCACACAAAGATCACCAACCCTCAGACATGTAGCTATTCATAGATGTGAGCAGTTTGTATCAGTTTAATAAACCACCTTGTTGTCAGTGCAGTTCAGATCAGTCTTTCCTGACTTCTTATTAGCAGTTTCTACAATATAGCAACCATGTAGGTTTGCATCATGAAGCATGCCTTGTGGTAGCCAAGAGAGCATCTTTGCTAGAAATGTTAACAGAGCAATCCAAACCCAAGATCTGCCAGGATGGGATAATTCGATTTGGCAGATCTTTGACTTTTCCTGCCGGTGTTAAGTTCTTCACCCTGGCTCAGTCTACAGAATTTAACGTCTGCTTCCTATAGTTAGGATTGCTCTGTTAGAAACAATTTGGTACCATTAACTTGCCCTTTATTTCCCTCTGAATGGATTCCCAATTATAAAGATGACTATGAATTATTTCCGTCGTAACTTCTGTCATGTGTGTTCTGCCAATTACAAAATGTGTGAGCTATTTAAGCCACCTTGCATAAAGCTTTTTGACCCATGCCTCAAATGTTCATACAGTATTAATTTAGCTGGACAGACCCGTGTTCTGCCAATGTCAAAATCTTGTTGTGAGGAAGAAATACAGTCTTGGAATGAGATAATGATTAGGTCAAGGAGGCCCAATTGACGAGGATGGTTTAAGGAACGTGGAATCACCAGTCAAGGGCTGGTTGCCATGGAGACAATATGCAATGCATGGATCAATTAGTAGGAAAATGGGAGAAACTAATAGGAAGGTCAATCAAGGTTAGATGTATACTGTACAGAGCACATGTCCAAAATGTATATACCGGTAGGGCAGGCATGGGGAACCTCTGATCCACAGGTAGTTGGTCAATGAAGCTGAAGATGAAGCAGGCTGAGAAAGCTCATCTTCCAAATGTCTGAAAATTCTGTGGCATGGTTGGTCTCCTGGAGCAATCACTGAGCAAAATCTTCTGTTTAGAATAGTCACAAATGGTTGTCTTGTCTATAGGACCACTAAGAATTCAAGCCCACGTTCTATTTTAACCTTCTAATATGCTTGGCAGCCAGGTTGATCTTGACATATTCTATGTCCGGGGTGTTTGCCATATTCATAAGAACTCATGTGTGATTATGTTTTCCTGAGGAGAGGGTTAGATGAAGATTAGTGAGAACATCAAAGCTGGAGTTAAACTGAAGGGAGATGAGTTTGAGCCAAGTCATTAGAAAGGTCTTTGAAGTGATTACAGATTAAGCACTGTCTCTTTTAAGTGGGATACTTATCTGCCTTTCAATATTTCGAGTAATAAAATGTGACAGGCTATACTTTTCTGGGGGAATTATCATGTGCGAAGCAAGCGGACTGAAGGCTGTGTGTCTTTGAACCACTGAATTCTGAAGCAAGCACTCAACTACAAATCCAGCAGTTTGTATTTATTACGATTGGATATTTTATAAAAGGAGAAAACTGCAGCCACACGTATTTGACTTTGTCTGAATAATGTGCCCCAAAGATAGCCTTTTAGAAAATATAATTTAGTAAGAAATTGCAATAACCTCCAACAGATAGGTTTCCTGAATTTAGAACACTAAATTTGGTGTAACAATAATTCATTTCATACTGGCCAAACTCACATTCTGCTCCTTTTTCTAGACCTGATAACACAATCGTTATCTTGAAACAGGAAGCCCTGAATTTACACAAACTCCTCACAGTGGCGCTCGCCCTGTGGAACGCCCTCCCATCAGATGTCAAAGAGAAAAACAGCTACCAGATTTTTAGAAGACATCTGAAGGCAGCCCTGTTTAGGGAGGCTTTTAATGTTTAATAGATTATTTTATTTCATTTTTCTGTTTAATAGATTATTTTATTTCATTTTTCTGTTGGAAGCCACCCAGAGTGGCTGGGGAAACCCAGCCAGATGGGTGGGGTATAAATAATAAATTGTTGTTGTTGTTGTTGTTTTATTTGTTTAAACATTGCAAGAGTGAATTGAAGATTTAAGTGATCTGCAAAATCGAACAAAACCTGGCAGAATGAAGACCTATTGACTACACTAAAAACTTTCAGTGCCCGTACCTCAATACGATTGTTGCATCTTCCCAAAAGGCACCTGAGAACAGCTGGTTTGTATGGAAGGCCAGAAGTTGTCACTGGGTGTCTTTAGCCTGGGCACAAAACAGCAAATTGTGCTGCTCCTTTAAGGAAGCTGTGATATTTAACTAGTTTGTATTTGTGGTGATGAAATTCCCTTCTGAGACATACATCCACACTTAAGTTTTGCCCTGTGCTTCAAAGCTCTGTGTCTGACCGCTCTCCCCCCCCCCGCTTTCCCCAGGAAAACCCTCTCTTTAACAACAAAAGGCAATTGGAGTTTTCTGCAGATTGCTGTTTGTTCCGATTCAGCGGTAAAGAGTGGGTTTTCACAAGGGAAGCGCCTGGGGAAAAGGGAAAAAGCAATTGGACACTGTGATATCTGTGCCTAGAAATACAGGCCGGAAGAGTTGGATGAGCACAGAGCCACACAAGATCAATCTAAACTAATTAAAATACTTGAATCAGTTTCAAATGCTAAAAAAATTTCACTTACTGGTCCAAGTGTTTTAATAGTAAAATGACCTCATTCTGTGAATAAGAGCGAAGAGTTGCTGATGAACCTGAGAAAGCAATAGCATAAATTAATTGGCATTATATATTATCATCTATTTATTCTGCTATTAGCTGTTATCTTATGTTCTAAAACAGGGGTGGGAACCTATGGCCCTCCAGATGTTGGCAGACATCTGTACATGGGCCGTGCAAACTAGGCTAGTGGGATTTGGAGTCCAACAACCTCTGGAGGGCCACAGAGTTCCCCAGCCCTTGTTTGACATTTGCTAAGTTTGGTCCTCGTTAAAATGCCTCCCTCTTCCGGACCACAGGACTGGGGATGGGGCAAGCATTGTTGTCAAGTATATGGTCAACGTGAGGCTCCTGAGCATGCAGAATAGGATCCAAAGGCAAGTGGTCCCTTCTTGTCTGAATTAATTCCAGGCAAAACTTCCTAAGTGATGGAGGAATTAATACAGATGAAATCTGGACTAAAAAAAGACAAACCACTCACATTCTCAAGAGCGATAGACCAGAGTACCTGAATAAATTCAATGATAGAAAATTTTATGCTGTCTTTGTTTTCACATTTTGGCAGACATTGGGGGAAATTGTATTATTTACAGTACAGCAGAATTGTTTGCCTTTTGCCATTTCAAATTTAACAAGAGATAACTGCGACAGTGAATAATTCCAAAACTACTACTCTTGACAGTGTACCTTTCCCCTTGCTTGTGACATGTTAAATTGTCCAGGCTAATCTATTTGAGGAAGTAGAAAATATTGTGTGAATAGTTCTGATAGACTAGAGTACTTGCCTAGAAGACTTTTCACCTGGGTAGAATTTTGGGTCCTACCAGCTGCCTGGTGTTCAGTCATGATAAAAGATATGGAGAAAAAAACTATTACAAACCATTGCAAACAAGCCTCCCAACATTCCATGATTACCAAATTGAAAACCGGGTCAACATCAATCTCCCTTAAGATGCCCTCTGCTTGTGGCAGTAAAATGGTAACACAGGAAGAAGCAGAATATAGACACCTGCCTATAGGACAGTGTGTTTTCCAGAATCTGCGTGTCATTGTCATTTTGGATGGAGAAGATTCAGCCACTAGACAAAAATAGATTAAGAACAACAACAGAATTTTCTGTTGTTGCAGAAAATAAAGTTGGAAACAGAGTGGCAGATATGTTTTCTTTAAACTTTAGGATTTCCATTTTGTTCTGTGAAGATGGCTTCCCTATCATTTGGAAGGAAAAGGGTTCATAAGATTACATTGGGGTCTGGATGTTGCTCAGTCATAGATCACATGTTCTGTATGTAAAAGGTCCCAGGTTCAGTCTCCAGGTAGGGCTGTGAAAAGACTCCTTTCTGAACAGGAAAAAAAATACAGAGTTGGGGGCAAAGGATAATTTTACATAACTCAAATTTGTTGCCTTGATTTGTAAGGCACATTTACTTAGGTGTAAGTCTACAGTAGTAAACACACTTATTAAGGGTTAATTATGGGTTTTTGGCCTTTTTGATTATTTATTTATACTTTTCAAGTTTATACGTGTCACTAATTTTACAATCATTTTGATATTTCAAAACTAACTTCCCCCTCTTCCTGCGGTTCCTTAAATTGGTTTTTAATATCTTCTGCATATCCAAATTAACATAATTTACTCATTTATTCATCTTCTTTAAATATATACTATTATAAAACTGCGAGTTATTACAATAATCCAGCCAATGTTTTTATCTGTTTATAATTCATCAGTAAATATTCAATAAACCATTAGAATTAACCCTTAATACAAAATAACCTTTGTATTAAGAGTTAATTTTAAGTAAACAGGTCGAGGATTGTGTCGTAAATCCCATTGGACACAATGGGGTCAATCCAGGCTTAGTCATGTCAAGAGCAGACCCAGTGTAATCAATGGAACTTTACTTCCATTGATCTCAATAGGTCTACTTTAAGTTCCATTTCAACAGTGGTACCTCTACTTACGAATTTAATGCATTCTGAACGCACATTCATAAGTTGAAAAAAATTGTAAGTCGAATCCCATAGGAATGCATTGGGAGAAAAAAATCGTAAGTAGAAAAAATCCTATCTAAACAGCATCCAAGATGGTGGACGGAGCTCCGTTCGTAAGTAGAAACATTCGTAAGTAGAGTTATTCGTAAGTAGAGGTACCACTGTACTTTAAGCATGACTAACTTTGGATCCAGCTCAGTGAACCATTTCCCCCCTCAGCAAACATTTTCAAAGTCTGGGTTATGGGTAATTTGTATTTGCCTGTTCCTGCCTTTGAAATTTAGATGAACATACAAATAGTCAAGGGACATGGGTGGCACTGTGGTCTCAACCACAGAGCCGCCCTAGGCTTGCCGATCAGAAGGTCAGTGGTTCGAATCCCCGTGACGAGGTGAGCTCCCGCTGCTCGGTCCCAGCTCCTGCCCACCTAGCAGTTCGAAAGCACGTCAAGTGCAAGTAGATAAATAGGTACCGCTCCAGTGGGAAGGTAAACGGCATTTCTGTGCACTGCTCTGGTTTGTCAGAAGTGGCTTTGTCATGCTGGCCACATGACCCGGAAGCTGTCTGCAGACAAATTCTGGCTCTCTCAGCCAGTAAAGTGAGATGAGCGCTGCAACCCCAGAGTCGTCCACAACTGGACCTAACGGTCAGGGGTCCCTTTACCTTTACAAATACCGTAGTTGCTGTAGTTTCCCACTATCTCGGATGGCAGATTTGTTCTAGTGGTATGACTTAAAAGCTATAAATTGATACAGTAGGTGATTTCTCTTAAAGCTGTTGATGCGTGGTTATGGTTTAATGCAGGCATCCCCAAACTTCGGCCCTCCAGATGTTTTGGACTACAATTCCCATCTTCCCCGACCACTGGTCCTGTTAGCTAGGGATCATGGGAGTTGTAGGCCAAAACATCTGGAGGGCCATAGTTTGGGGATGCCTGGTTTAATTCATGGAATATGATTCATTGGGTAGACCAGGATGGATTGTTTTTTCCACCCTCTTCATCATCACAACAACCCTGTAAGGTAGGTTAGCCTAAGAGATTTTGACTGGCTGAGATCCCAGTCATCTTCGTGGCTGATTGGAATTTGAACCTGAATCTCCCTGGTCCTAGTCCAACACTAACTGCCACACCACACAAATCTCCCATGTCATATTTATACAATTCTAATAAACTTTGAATAGCTGCCACATTTCTGTAGATGCCTGATTGCTGTTTTATATATCCATTCTCAGATGTGATATTTCAGTAATTTTATACGTAAACATGACATTCCAAACTCTTAAAGAATTCTTCCCAAGAGGGTTTATTTCAATTTCCCCACCCCAGTGTTTAGTAATAAGAATTTTTGCTGCCCATAGCATATTTTCCCCCACTATGCTCCTATTTTACTTTCTGACAGAGCCTGCAGTATCATTTAAAAGAACCACTTGAATAAAATTGCAAACCTATCACCCTCTGTTTCTTGTATGGTTCTCATAACTTCTGCCCAATAGTTATTTATAATTTTACATTTTCACAATATGCACAAGATTTGCTTTACCTTCTTAGGATTTCCAGCACTTTTAGTATAATAACTGCATCAAGTATTTTCTTAACTGCAAGTCCTGTGCACACTTTCCTCCATTAGACACAACGGCACTGACTCCTGTGTAAAACATACATAGGATTGTGTGATTATTGTGCTATGTACAACTCCAAACCTTCTTTGATATGTTAATCTGGGGAAAAAGTTTTGCCCATTTTGTTTTTTATTTCTATTTTTGGATACCATTTCCATCAGAAGACCATAATTCTTAGATTGAAATACTTTACATATTTTTAGATTAATCAACAAATGGGAAAATTCTGTTAATTTATAGAATCGTAGAATTGTAGAGTTGGAAGGAATCCTGAGGGTCATCTAGTCCAACCCCCTGCAATGCAGGAATCTCAAATAAAGCATCCATGAGAGATGGCCATCCAACCTCTGCTTAAAAACCTTCAATGAGGGTGACAGCCCATCACCTCCAGAGGGAGTCTGTTTCACTGTCGAACAGAATCTCCTTTTTTTGTAACTTGAATCAAATTGTCTCTTGAGGGGAGGAGGGGTTTTCTGGAGATTTCAGGCTTAAACCTCCCTTCCCTGTGCCCCTTCCCCATGTGCCTATATTCATTTAATGCAGCCAAATAACATCATTAATGTCTTTATACCCTAAGAGACACACTGGAAGGAAGTTAGTGCCTTGTTAATGAAGGGCTGGTTAACTGGGACAAAACCTTGAGATCCTTGGAAGATATAGGTGGTATATAAATGTAATAAATAAAATAAATAAAACCCAGTTTAGAATATGATATGATGCAGGCAGGGCAAGGTTCAACCTGTACCAGCTGTTCTCGTATGAGCTTGAACAAACCCAGGAAAAACAGCTGGTGCAGACACACATTTAGGATATGGCTGCAACATATTCCTTGCACGGATAGAAATGTCTTAGCAGCTACTCCCATGTGGCTAGGGAATTATTGCAAAAGAGCAGATTCGTCAGGGGCACAGCCCTTTCTGTTCTCTTTCCATTCTACTAGAGAATGGAGCTGGAGGAAATACAGCAGCAAGTTAATTAAACTAAGGTTACCGGATTTTTTTCAATGAATCCAGGGACACTTTTCAACTTCCTATTAAATAGGAAGTTGGATTTTGTCAGGGGACATCCGGTAACCTTAAATTAAACTAGAGAGAGCATAATTTCCAGTGAAACCAGCATGTACAGAGAACAAAGTAAGGTCAGGGTTGTTTCACGTGCCCATAAGAGGCAGCTGACTGTCTGAACCTAAGAACACTTTTTGCAAGAGTTCAGTAAAGTGGTCCCATTATATTCTAAGGCGCTATCTGTGAAATTTCAGCTTTTCCAGCTTCCCAGAAGTTGCTTGCTTACTGTATCGCCCCCTTTTCGCATGGCATTTGAGTCTTCCGTCATTTAACCCAGCATGCAACCCCCTTCCACAAAAAAGGGCTTTTAGCACAATTATAAAATGAGCCAGAACCAAACTAAATACCTTTGTCAGCTTTTCCACAGGCTTCCCTAACTAATAGCTGAGCCTGGAATAAAACAGTTCTTTTAAAAGCAAGTGTTGCAATTCATGCCAGTTGCATTCAAAAAGTGTGTGCGTGTTTTCCTTAAAGTTAAAAGCAAAACTTCCCATTCTTTTTACACTTCCCAGTTATTTTTTTCATTTGGAACTTTTTATACTGCTCCAGATACAATGAAAACCTCTAAGTGTTTATCTAAAAGCAATAAGAACATGGCAACAAAAAACAAAATGTAGCTGCAAAAAGAAAACGGAACGGTGTATAAAGCGAACTGAAATGAAAAATAAAAATCAGGGTCCAAGAAAGTTTGGGTAAACAGGTAAGGTTTTAGAGGTTTTTATTGTATCCAGCTCACAGATTACCTGAAAAGCAACCTAGCACCCATAAGCATTTTAGCAGCTGCATTTTGCACTCGCTGCAACTTCCAAATAATGTACAAATGTAGTCCTACATACAGCACAGACCTGCTTTTCAAAACAAAGCCACAATATCCAACGTACCATTGCACAGGGTACTATTGCACTTCAACACAGCAGACGTGGGTGTCCATGAGAAATGGGGCTTCTCTTTCCTCTTTTCCTCTTGCATGCCCCAAAATCTGATCCAGAGATGAGATTTGCACAGCACCCAGTCTGTATGCCCCCGCATCATCGCCTTCCTGTTTGTGGCATCTCTTATCACATCTATGCCACCATCCCAGTATGCACCTTCTTCAACATCAACTTCGTTGCAGATGCCTGATTATCGACTTCCAAAGCAACTACTCTATTCCGAACTTAAAAATGGAAAGCGTAATGCTGGTGGGCAACAAAAGAGATTTAAAGACTCTCTCAAGGCAAATCTTTAAAAAATGCAGTATAAACACCGACAACTGGGAAACACTGGGCTGTGAGCGCTGCAATTGGAGAGCAGCCTTTACCAAAGGTGTCATGGACTCTGAAGACGCTCGAAGTACTCAGGATGAAAGGGAGAAACATGCTAAGAGGAAGGCACGCTTGGCAAACCCTCACCATGATCAACTCCCACTCCCCCAAAAACCTATGTCCCCACTGTGGAAGGACATGTGGATGCAGGACTGGCCTCTACAGTCACTTACAGACCCACTGCTAAAATCATGTTTATGGAAGACAATCTTACTCGGCTACGAGTGATCGCCAAAGAAGAAGATGCACATAGTTCTTTCTGCTTCTCAATGTGCTGACAACAGGAGGAGGGAGGTTTAGATTTACACCACCGCCTATCAATGAAATCCTCTAGGCGGCTTACAAAACAAAAGTATCATAAAGAAGAAGAAGAAGAAGAAGAAGAAGAAGAAGAAGAAGAAGAAGAAGAAGAAGGAGGAGGAGGAGGAGGAGGAGGAGGAGGAGGAGGAGGAGGAGGAGGAGGAGGAGGAGGAGGAGGAGGAGGAGGAGGAGAAGGAGAATCTTGTTTTTAAAAAATGTTCCCTAGTGATATATAGACAGGCTATATGATCCTCATCTGGTGCTCACTGTCTCGGGGGGGGGGGGTCCTGCCCTCTTCAGTCTCCTTTGCCCCGTGTAAGCAGCTGCAATGGCTGTGCTACCTCTTTTCTCATTTCAGAAGCCATTGTTGCCATTGCATAACTTTTGGCTTGGGGCTGGGATAGGGGGCATTTAAAGGACAACTGGAGAGGGCAGGGCTCAAAAGGTTTGAAGGTTTACCAAAGGTGGCAATGGTAGTGCAGCAGTCTACTTATATATAACTATTTTTTAATCACGGCTTTTTTCAGAATGCCCAAACTTGAGGTAGCACCAGAGGTAGGAGAGGGGGGATTCCTCATGTGTAATGTTTTGAGCTCTTGAAATTAGTGATGATGGGCGAATCTCAATTCAGAATTGGGCTGAGGAAACTGAGCTATTTCCATGCCCTGCCAGGATGGAAACTACTACAGCTATTGCAGCACTGAGAAAGGAAATTAGTGTGGAGAGAACTTTTTACATACGGTAGCTCAGCTTACAATCCATGCTCAAGAACAATAACCAGAGTATGGCAACTGGTTTGGAACACAGATCTGTGCTATTTCTGTGCCAAACCCCTATTGCAAACTGAGTAATTACAGGTTTGGGCAACACCACGAATTTGCCTTTTCAACTCATGAGCAGAAGTTAGATATACACTGGCAAAAAGAAAAGGAACACAGTAATCTTCAAACAGGGCCATCTTCTGAAAAACACCGCTTTAATAATACACTGGCTTTCCAGTTTTAAGGGGATTTTGACATGGGAGTGACATTAAACTTTGACCCCACAGGCATGCTGCGATTGGACAACTCCATAAGGACTTGACATGTGCTCTTTCCGAATGTTTGAATAGAATCTGAGTGTATTTATTTGTCTGTCAGCACACATAGTCAATGTAATTAAACTGAAAGAAAACTGCAAGTTAGCTATAGACTTACAGTACTGTATAACTTTGAGCTATACGCTTTCAAGCTCTGGTGCTTAACTGGCTTAGAAGCAGATTCCATTAAATGTCAGTATGACTGAATTTCCAGTAAATGTGTTCAAATCTGGGGTACGTGCAAAATAAGTCCCATATGTCAAGGGGAATATTACAGGTTTGTTGTGATCATGAATGATTTAGGGATTAAAAAACACTTTCAAAATATAGATTATTTATTGTTTTAGTGCTCTGAATGATAAATCAGTCCACTGTCCATATTTCCTCTGCCAAATTCCATTTCCAGAATCATGTTATCAGATAAGCAGATAAATTCCAACGAGAAGACAGCAAAACTCTCTATTCCCACTGCACACCCCCACCAAACAAAACACAACCCAGAAGAGGGTCAAAACAGTCCCATCACAAATTTCTATGAAAGGTCCTTTATGGGTTTGCTCTATTTTTTTTTTTACTTGAATTGCCTCATCCTTCAAAATGAATTCAAATGTTTGATAGTAGAAAATTCCAAATGATCACTAAGAAACTTTGGTGAAAGGAAAGCCAAACAATGGGAGCAGATAACATGTTCTAGCATTCAGAAATACAGGCGAAAGGAAATTCCGGGGCGCAGGGATCGTTCCTTGAGTAGTTCAGAGCTTTAGCTTTTGGGGGCCAATAAATCGTGTCCTCCCTCAAAGAGACCTGGCAACCGAACCCTTGTGTTGTGGGTGGGTACAATTGGATAGCCACAACACCCGATTGGTAGGTCCCTTAATGCTGGGTTTAATCTGACCAATGGGATGCTAGCCAATTGGATCAAGGGACCTATATATGCCAATGCACATGACCCTGAGCTTTCTCTCTTGGTCAGTGAATTCGGAACACCCGCCCACCTCTCCCTATATTTAGGGTTTGCGTGCTTCACCTTGCTATGCCATTGTGTGTCGTCTGTCGTTGGGACAGGGGCACGGCAGGAATTTCGCCCACTTGGCTGATTGGCTGGTGCCACTTGGGTTTCGCCTGCCGCGAAGCAAATTGTCACCACTTGTAAGGTTGCAGATAGGCTCTGGGGGATAGGGATGGGGGAGCACTCTCGCCATCCCTATGTGAAGGGGCATTCCGTTAAAGGAATCCAGGGACTCAATGGTTTGGTCATCCCTGCGAGGGGTTGTGCCCATGCCTGAGTCCAGGGGGACGTCTGGGTGGTGGACATAGCATGTCATTGGCTTTCCATCACTCCAGGTATTCACCCTAGGCTGACCTACGGTAGGGCCCTGGGTCAGCGTTACCTGCAATGGTGCAGGGAGCTAGTCAAACCAGAGCCTGTGCAACCACTCACTGTAATCAATAAAGTTGTGGCCTGAATTCTGCCAAAAACCCAACCAAAATTTGAGTCTTGTGGGAATTTATTTAAGGGGGAGGTTTAAAGGTCTGAACATGCAAAACATTCTGATCATTTGCCTCAAGTTTCTGGATGGATAAATCACTTATAAAGATTTAAAAACAGTAAGATTGCCATATTTCAAAAAGCAAAAACCAGTTGTTGTTGTTGTTGTTGTTGTTGTTGTTGTTGTTGTTGTTGTTGTTGTTGTTTGTTTTTACAAAAAAAGTGATTTTTGGAGCAACTTGCCTAAGATCCAGAACAAAGTGCCACCTTTCAGAAATTCCCCCCAGACGCTTTGTTTTGTTAACAGCCTTTCCCAGCCTGGTGCCCTCCAGATGTTTTGGACCACAACTCCCATCAGCCCCAGCTGGCTAATTTAATAGTGCACAGACTCCATTTACAGGAGGGTCCCACCCACTTCAATATACCCTCCAACATTTCTCTGATGAAAATAGGGACGTCCCATTCCATAATGATAATTTTACTATTTATACCCCACACATCTTACTAGGTTTCCCCAACCACTCTGGGCAAGTTCCAACATATATAAAAACATAATAAAGCATAAAACTTTTTTTTTTTTAAAAAAAACCTTCTCTATACAGTACAGGATTGCCGTCAGACAATTTGGGGGGTGGATAATTCCATACCCTCCAACATTTTCCCCTTGAAAATAGGGACATCGTAAGGAAAAGTGGGACATTCCGGGATCAAATCAGAAATAGAGACACTTGGAGGGTTCTGCTTCAAAACTTTTGGGACGCACTGCTTTAATGCCAGAGGAGCAGCTATATGAAAGTGATTGCAGTCCTGTAAAGAACAGGCAACTTGGTTTGGCAATTCTGTATCTGCAAAAGCTACATTTTACTTGTCAAATCTTCAGAAACAAATGTTTAATTCAAGGGTAGAAAGGCTTGCTTAGTTGGCCCGCGCGTAGTGTGTGTGTTTCACCTTTGTTCACCATCTGTCCCAGCTAAAACTGATGGCTGCCATCTGAGGAGAACTTCCTGATGTTCAGTTCTCTGTTTAGATGATCCTGTGTTCTCCCCCACCCTCTTTTGCTAGGGGGGGCGGAATACCACACACAACAAAAGACAGCGGGCAGCCTTTGTGTGGTGCACACGTCCATTTCCCCAAGGATCCTTTGTATTTGCACCCTTACTAGCTGCCTTTTGTGTTCTTAGCCCCCAGATGGTTTTCAGCAGCCATACAGCCCTTGCATATTCAAATTGAGTAATAGGTGATATAATGTTTTCCAGGCTTTAAAACTAAATGGGTACTTTCAAGTTTTAAAAAGCAAGTGGGCACATTGGCCAAAACATCCATATTTGTGCAAAACTCAGTAAAGCAACTAATTTAAACTAAAGACTCAATGATATTATTAAGCATAATTGAAATCCTTTTTGTTGAAGTAAGCTCTCTCTCTCTCTCTCTCTCTCTCTCTCTCACACACACACACTTGTAACAATGCAATAATCCGTGGTTCAGGAAATGCAATTCAGTAGGATAGGAGTTGAAATAAAATAACTCTGTAGGCCTTATTTGGTATTCCAGATATATTGTATTTTGATTGTTTGTTTTACTGGCAGTACATTTGCAGGAATCAATCTTCAAGACTATTTATGTAAATGTATTCCCTGATATTTTAAATCAGCTATCATGGTCGCTCAAAGTCTTTGTGTATCATTTGGTTTAGGCGAGCAAAAACAGTGCCAGAGAAGATTGATCTGCTAATCATAAAACTTTGTTCTCTTAATTTTTGACTCTATCCCAGTATACATCATGATAATTATGAGAGAGAAAAAACCAACCAAACCATATTAATCAAACTCAGATATAACAGCACTTTTGTTTGCATGATATTTTGGCAGAAAGATAATTAAATAAATAAACCAAGGTCAGTGGACGGACTTGTGGGAAGCTGAGTAATCTTGGATCTGGGCCACAGTGAACAAAGCTCTCAAGGGGATTATTTGCATAGTCTTGCAATGTGTGTGCGCGCACGCACAGACACACACACACACACACACACACACACGATATATATATAGTCATACCTCAGGTCTGTATAGTTAAAGCTATGGTTTTCCCAGTAGTGATGTATGGAAGTGAGAGCTGGACCATAAAGAAGGCTGATCACCGAAGAATTGATGGTTTTGAATTATGGTGCTGGAGGAGACTCTTGAGAGTCCCATGGACTGCAAGAAGATCAAACCAATCCATTCTTAAGGAAATCAGCCCTGAGTGCTCATTGGAAGGACAGATCGTGAAGCTGAGGCTCCAATACTTTGGCCACCTTATGAGAAGAGAAGACTCCCTGGAAAAGACCCTGATGTTGGGAAAGATTGAGGGCACTAGGAGAAGGGGACGACAGAGGACGAGATGGTTGGACAGTGTTCTCGAAGCTACGAACATGAGTTTGACCAAACTGCGGGAGGCAGTGGAAGACAGGAGTGCCTGGCGTGCTATGGTCCATGGGGTCACGAAGAGTCGGACACGACTAAACGACTAAACAACAACAATACCTCAGTTTAAGTACGCTTCAGTTTGAGTACTTTCAGTTTAAGTACTCCGCAGACCCTACTGGAATGGATTAATCCACTTTCCACTACTTTCAATGGGAAAGTTCGCTTCAGGTTAAGTACACTTCAGGTTAAGTACGGACTTCCAGAACCAATTACACTCATACTTCAGGTTAAGTATGCTTCAGGTTCAGTACTCCGTGGACCCGTCTGGAACGGATTAATCCACTTTCCATTACTTTCAATGGGAAAGTTCGCTTCAGGTTAAGTACACTTCAGTTTAAGTACTCCATGAACCGTCTGGAACGGATTAATCCACTTTCCATTACTTTCAATGGGAAAGTTTGCTTCAGGTTAAGTACGCTTCAGGTGAAGTACAGACTTTTGGAACCAATTGTGTACTTAAAGTGAGGTACCACTGTATATGACAAAATACTAACTGAATGTTTTAAGATGAAGCAGCTGAAATATGTAACCTGACTCCAGTAATATGCCTCTTCTACAATGAAAACATCCATGGAACTAAAGCTGGTGCTTATTCTTGAATCCCTAAATGGCTTAGACACAGAATACTTAGGGACTGCCTCTTTCCATATCATCCTGCCCCCTTCCAAAGAAGCTTGCCCCATGAAGTACAATTGGACCACTCTCATCATTTTCAGTCTGTTATATAAGACTCTGTTCAGGTTTGTGGGGTATTAGAGGAGGGTTACTACCTCTGGTAGGGACATGGGTGGTGCAGTAGTCTAAACCACTGAGCCTCTTGGGCTTGCCGATCAGAAGGTTGGCAGTTCAAATCCCCGAGACGAGGTGAGCTCCCATTGCTCTCCCCCAGGTCCTGCCAACCTAGCAGTTCGAAAGCACATCAGTACAAGTAGGTACATAGGTACTGCTACAGCGGGAAGGTAAACCGCATTTCCGTGCGCTCTGGCTTCTTTCATGGTGTCTCATTGTGCCAGAAGCCGTTTAGTCATGCAGTCCACATGAACTGGAAAGCTGTCTGTGGACAAACACGGCTCCCTCGCATGAAAGTGAGATGAGCGCTACAACCCCATAGTCACCTTTGACTGGTCATAATCATCCAGGGGTCCTTTACCTTTACCTTACTACCTCCGGTGAGAGACATGTTGTGGCCATCTGGGGTAGTTTGCCTACCTTTGGTCCTCACTCAACATTCAACTCTCACTGGTGGCTCCTAGAAGCTCTCAGCCTGCTCAGGTATTTCAACGTGTTGGATCTTCCTTTGCTGGGTTCCATTCTTGTTTAGTGGCTTTTGCTGATTTTATTGAGTTCACAGGCTTTATGGAGGCTGCTTCTAAGATTTTGTATTTATTATTTTAAATGGTATGCTGTCTTGGGAGTTTTGTACTAAACAACAGCCTATAATCTTATCAAGCAAATAAATAAATAAATCAAACAAAGTGATGCATAAGCTGTTCTGAGCTCCTTGCAGGAAGCATAAGAAATATGAGTAAGCAAGGGAGAATGCAGTCGTTGTTTTTTTTAACTTGCTCATAGGTGCTATACAGAGCTGTGAGTGGCTGGGGGGATATAATGATGAATTGTTGCAGGCATTTGTGTTTCTGTTTATGTAGCACAGGAGACAGTGCTTAATGAAGGAAATAAAATTTTAGTGAAGTGATATGAACTGTGGTTTATTCAATATGCTAATTAAAGAGTTCACTTTTACATGACCCAGCATAGTGGAAAAATGTCTACTGAATCTGGAAGCTTGGGTGGAAGTGTTTTAATGTGAGTTCTGCTATCCAAATGCACATGGCTGGTTAGCTCCCCATTTTTCTGGATCAGATATCATGAGTGAAATTGACACCCAGCCAATTTTCTTGGAGTGACACTGATTCAGATCTTAGGAAATGGGTCTCGCAAATCTTGACTAACTTAAACCAGAGCACCTTAGACTGCTTTTACCACTACTGTATATGGTTGCAGAGTAGTACTAAGTCTCCTGGTTACTGACATTCTCCATGTAGGACTGAGAAAATGTTAGCTGTGGGATTTGAGGGAACTATTTTATCTTGGTATTTCTGAATAAACAACTCAGTTCCTTCTGCAATATAATACTTAAAGATTCAAGGATCTTTTGGGCAAGGGTTTTCACGATCCTACTGGCCATGGAAGAGAACAACAGATATTTATAAGGACACAACCACTGCCATTTCTCCACAGATTTCATCAGTGTGAAAGAATCATAGAACCATAGAGTTGGAAGGGATCCCAAAGGGTCATCTAGTCCAACCCCCTGCAATGCAGGAATCTCAATTAAAGCAGCTATGACAGATGGCCACCCAACCTCTGCTTAAAACCAGCCAGGCTGCCCCTCTGTACTCTCCTCTTCACTGCAATCCTGTTGGTTGGTTGTATGTGTGCATGTCTTTGGTTAGGAATGGCAAACCATTTGGTCATGCTGGCTGACGGTGATGGAATTTGGGAATCCAACAACATCTGGAGGGCCACATACTTTCCATCTCTGCTACGGGTGCCTTCACAGGCCTCTCTGTTTCCTGTGGTGTTGTGCATATACCGTAGGCTCATTCTGGACTACACGTCAAGGTTTTTGCAGAGCACCGGTACATTCCATCACTTTTTGGACTCTTGAGCCACTCTTTTGAATAGTTTTTTTTTAAAAAAGAAAAGAAAAGAAAAGAAAAATACAGAATGTATGGATCCATTCGACACTGATTCAATCTACTTTTCTGGGATCTCTTCATTTGCCCAAACTCAGTGATATTATACTTCCAGTGTGTTGGGGGAGAGGGAGCCCATCTTTTCTGCGCTAAGCTGTGTACCAAATGGATGAAACAGGAGTTGCAAGAATGCTTACTCCACTTTACATGGAGAAATAGTTTTATATTAGCATCCTGGATCCACGGAGAAATCAATTTACGTTAGCTGAACCTGACATAACCTTAAGGACGGCAACTTTGATGAGAGTGAGGCATGAGCAAAACGTAAAAGGAATTGTGAAGGCATTTCTCTTTTACTTTGGAATGTTTGGTGTAAACAGTCAGGAAAACAAATATTTGGGTTGTGTTTGCTTCGTTGCTGGGGCTCAAAAGAGTTTATTTTGTGCCAAGGCTTGCAGGCCTGTTGATATCATAGTCTGATTTTTCACACAATGACAAGCACTGTTTATAAGGCAACTGGGTTTTTAAAAATAATAATAATCACAAATCATTTCTTGAAAGATTACACATTATGAACTTGGCTACAGACCTGAAAGCAAGACAGCTCTTCCTAGAAAACGAGAATGAATCTGGCCGACATTAATTAAGTTATCATGGCCTGTACTGCTTTTATGATACCTATATTTGCAATGTATTCAGAGAAGCAATGAACCATAAAAGCAAGAAATTACCTACCATTCTTTTCTCAGTTTCTTCAAAAGACTAAGACAAAAATCTGAAGCTGCCTTTACTTAGCCATATTCATGCCCTATGATTAAAGCCCATGACTCCCCCCAAAAAGGATCCTGGGAACTGTAGTTTAAGGGTGTTGTAGCTCTGTGTAGGGTAAATCATGTTTCCCAGGATTCTGTGGAATGTTAGTCACTGTGATATATGGGAGAAATATGGTTTCAGGAACACAAATGGAGAACTGGCTTTTCCTGAAGGGTGCATACACATTCATGCTCATGTACACACCATGTTTTTAGGTACATCCATGTGCATTAAGTGCATATGGGATGTTTGTGTACTCACGTTTCTGCGGCCCGCTCCATGCATCACACAGCAATAAAACCAAGCTTGCTAGGGATGCGGGTGGATTAAACCACAGAGCCAAGGGCTTGCCAATCAGAAGGTTGGCGGTTTGAATCCCCGCAACGGGGTGAGCTCCCGTTGCTCGGTCCCACCTCTTGCCAACCTAGTAGTTCGAAAGCATGTCAAAGTGCAAGTAGATAAATAGGTACCGCTACAGCGGGAAGGTAAACGGCGTTTCCATGTGCTGCTCTGGTTCGCCAGAAGTGGCTTTGTCATGCTGGCCATATGACCTGGAAGCTGTATGCCGGCTCCCTCGGCCATTAAGGCGAGATGAGCGCCGCAACCCCAGAGTCGGTCATGACTGGACCTAATGGTCAGGGGTCCCTTTACCTTTACCTTTATCCACTTGGCAGGAGGGGGTCAGCCAACCCTGGCTCTCTTGTGAATGTATTTTGCATGAATGTCCATATTGGTATGCATTTCCTATCAGAATTCTGTGAGCAGAGCTATCAATGTCAGTTTCCTTGAGGCAATGCCTCTTAAGGCTTGACAAAGGAGTGTTGATAACCCACATTGTTCTGGATATCCATCTCAATGGGAGCTAAGATGACCTGCACAGGCTTTTGGCTTGTCCTCCCCATCAGAATAAGCATGAATCACCTCCACCTATCACATCTTGTTTGGGCAAAAAAATTAATTAAAGGAAGCAGCCACAGTAGACTACATCAGAATAAGAAAAGGATAAAGTTGTGCTTTTTGGAGCTCTGAAGGAGCTAGCTGTTCCCCTAGAGAAGACCTGGTGTGGGTGCAATGAACTTTTGTGGACTACAGTTCCCTTCATCAGGTGTGTGAAGCCTTATCCTGACCATGGATGGAGGGAGTTATGAACGACGAGATCAGAGGGAAATGCAATGCAGTAAGGTAATTTACATTATTAACAGCAGTCACTCCTGAAACAGTTGTTGTTGACAGTTACAGATACCTTGGCATTTGTAAACTAATTTATACATGTATTGTGATCAAAACCAAAACTCTGACAGCAGGTTCAAGCTACAAGTGATAGCACTGGGCATTTGGATGAACTGACATTCTGTGATTTCATGGTGCAATCTCCCTTGAGGTTTTTAGAATCAATAAAAAGCTTGCTGGAATGAAAAATCCTTTAGGGACCATTTAAAAGCCACCAAAAAGGGAGCCAAGTTAAATTATTGGCCAGGAACTCCACAAGTATAGAGCCACCACTGAAAAGTCCCTATTTCTGGTACCTACCTACTTGACAAACTTTAGTGGTCTGTCCAAGAACAGAGCCTCTGAGGACAATCTTGGGTGGTGGCAATGATGCTTCTTTTGCCTACTTGTCCTGCCAATGATTTTTGCTTTTGGACATATACTCTCACAAAAATCCCTTAGCAACACACACAGAGAGAAACACACACAGAGAGAAACACACACAGAGAGAAACACACACACACACACACACAAACCACACTTCTTTCTTCCCTTTATACACATATACATCTCTTTCAAAACCAGCTGCTTTGGCAATGTTTCTGTGTATTTGAGAAAGGTCAGGTTCTGAAGAAGTTGAAAACGGATCATGCTACCTAGAGTATCGCTGATCCTCTTTGAAGGAGAGTTATGTAAGTTGTCAGAGGAAGTGTTTGGATTTTATATACTCTGTCATAGCAGCTTTCCACTTTAAGTGAAGCATATACCATCTTCAGTAATGCAATAATGGCTGTAGCGCAGACAGTTGCTATTTTTAACATGCTGGGGATAAACCTTGACAGAAAGTATGTGCTCTTTTTGGCAGATGATAATATGCTGGTTGGGGGCCTGCACGAAAGCTTTCTATTTTAACCTGTATTTTAACTAATTGTTTTTCTTTCTTTATGTCTTATTGTAATTTTACTGGTGTTAGCAGCCCTGTGCCCGGTTTGACTGGGGAGGACAGGGTATGAATAAATATTTATTATTATTATTATTTACCACATTATGTTATAGGATTATAATGTAGAAGTTAAACTGTGTTTCATTAGGGCTCACTTTTAAATTTTAAAAAACTCATGTAACTTTTACTAGCAGTTCACTTATTTTTGAGAGTCCCATGGACTGCAAGAAGACCAAACCTATCCATTCTTAAGGAAATCAGCCCTGAGTGCTCATTGGAAGGACAGATCGTGAAGCTGAGGCTCCAATACTTTGGCCACCTCTTAAGAAGAGAAGACTCCCTGGAAAAGACCCTGATGTTGGGAAAGATGGAGGGCACAAGGAGAAGGGGACGACAGAGGACGAGATGGTTAGACAGTGTTCTCGAAGCTACGAACATGAGTTTGACCAAACTGCGGGAGGCAGTGGAAGACAGGAGTGCCTGGCGTGCTCTGGTCCATGGGGTCACGAAGAGTCGGACACGACTAAACGACTAAACAACAACAACACTTATTTTTCATTGGCACATCAATATAGCATAAGAAGATCCCAGTTGGGTCAGGCCAATGGCCCATCTAGTTCAGCATTCTGTCCTCACATGGCCAATGAAGCAGATTCCTATGGAAAGCTAACAAGCAGGACTTGAACCCAATAGCACTCTTCCCCACTTGTGAGTAGTCCCAGCACCTGGTATTCAGAAACAAAAGACAGTCATACCTTGGATCCTGAACGCCTTGGTACTCGGACATTTTGGCTCCTGAACGCCGCAAACCCGGAAGTGAGTGTTCCGGTTTGCGAACGTTCTTTGGAACCCGAACGTCTAACAGGGCTTCTGTGGCTTCCGATTGGCTGCAGCCAATCAGAAGCTACACTTTGGTTTCCAAACATTTTGGAAGTCGAACGGACTTCCGGAAGGGATTCCATTCAACTTCCAGGGTACGACTATATAAGTTTCTGATGTACTAGTCTGTAACACTGAAGGAAATGTATACTTTTTTTTCTCTGTTTATCAATAAATAAGTACAATACTGACTTTTAAAAGTAGGTTTTCATTAAAAGATTTTCCATAAGTAACAAAAGCACATTCAGTGTCTCTTGTTTTCAAATCGTAGAATCCTTCATACAGGTCAATTGCAGTCAGTTTGAGACTTTTTTGTTATAGGCAATGTGGGGTTGAGGAGAAAAGAGAAATGGGGAATTGGGGGAGACAATAAACTTTCATTCTTTACATACCGGTAGTACATGAGTGGAGCTTATTTTCAGCATCACATGGATAGGCATCTTGCTTTTGTTGGTGTAAGAGATTAGAGGGCCCAAGGCGTAGTTTGTTGCAGCGTGTTTTGATTGTGTGTGAGTAGGGGGGTCGGGTGTTGCTGGGTTAAGTTAACCATATTGATTCATAGAATTGTAGAATTGGAAGGGACCCCAAGGGTCATCTAGTCCCGTATTTCTCAACCTTGGGTCTCCAGCTGTTTTTGGATTACAACTCCCATCATCCCTAGCTAGCAAGACCAGTGGTTAGAGATGATGGGAGTTGTAGTCAGAAAACAGCTGTAGAGTCAAGGCTGAGAAACACTGATAGTCCAACCCGCTGTAATACAGGAATTCTTACAGTACTTATTTCAATATATACCGTGTTTCCCCTTTTTTAATACGTACTCAGAAAGTAAGCCATGGCAGGGTTTTTATGCATTCGCGAAATATTAGACATACCCCGAAAATAAGACGTACCATGTTGTATGTAGAGCCTCGGAGAGGCTTGAGACCAGATGGGAGGGGGTGCATGAATTGAGTGCGCCGCCAGGCGAGCCACGCTGGGAGCCTCCCCGCTCTTCCCAGGACTTTTTCCCACTCGGGCCGAATGCCCAGACAGGGAAACCTCTCGGCGTCGGGAGCCCTGCTGGCCCCCTCCGCGCCGCCAGAACATTGTGGGCTGCATGGCCCAAGGCAGAGCGGCGGCCAGAGGTCCGCTGGCCCTTCCGCGCTGCCGGGGCGACTGATGGCGGCGGGAGCCCTGCTGGCCCCTTCCACGCCGCCAGAACATTGTGGGCCGCATGGCCCAAGGCAGAGCGGCGGCCAGAGGTCCGCTGGCCCTTCCGCGCCGCCGGGGCGACTGACGGCGGCGGGAGCCGCGCTGCCGGAACGTTGTGGGCTGCATGGCCTGAGGCAGAGGGGCGGCGGGGCGACTGACGGTGGCGGGAGCCCTGCTGGCCCCTTCCGCCTTCCGTGAGCAACAAAATGAAAGCGAGCCAGCCAGCCAAGAGCTCGCGATCGCTCCTCCAGACCACCCCGCCGAGAGCCTCCGGCCTCTCGAGCGGCGATGCTCGGGCACCCGAATGGGAAGAAAGACCCCCTCACCGGATTCTGAGCGCTCCCTGCTCCCCGACGGATCGGGGAAAACCTGGCGCGCAGCGCAGGCGCGGGACGGAAGGCGCGATCCAGCCTCGGCAGCCCTAGTGAGCCATTTAAAGCTGCGGCCGCCGCCGCTTTTTAGCCCCCTCCAGCTGTTTGCCAGTTTTCTGCGTCTTTTTTGTGGTGCGTGAGGAGCGCTGCCATCAGGCTGCGCTCTGGCCACCTTTCTAACCTCCCCCCCCCAGTTGTTTGGTACCTTTTGTGGCGCATGAGGAATGCTGCCATTGGGACGCGCTCCAAACTTTTTTCTACCCCACCCCCCCCAGCGGTCTGGCCGGCTTCTCCTGCCTTCGCAGAGTGCTGCCAGCCCAGCAGCAGCAATGCCGGTCGCGGCAGGAGGAGGCAGGAACCATACTAAGACACCCCCCGAAAATAAGCCATAGGCTTATTTTCTTGAGTAAAAAAATTATAAGACGGTGTCTTAAAATGTGGGAAACACGGTAACATGCTATACACAAGGAAAGCTGATCTAGCCAAATTCCAGTGGCCCCAATGAAGTCATCCAGACACTATATATTATAATGGCCATGTACTGTAGTCAGTTGTGTCAGGGTTATAATCCAAAGGCACGTGATGCAGCAATCTTGCTTAGGCTAAGGTTCTGGTCTGTGCCTGGATGGGAGACTGCCTGGGAAATCTATGAACATTACACTGAGTTCAATAAAAGAAAGGTGGGATAAAGGTAGAGTGAGTAAATAACTCATTTGTCTTGATTAAATGGGGTTAGACTTCCATTTCTGTAACAAGACTTCTTCCGCCTCTGCTGTCCCCTGGAACAGATTTGCATGGGAAGAGGAAAGGGGAACACCTCTGTGCACAGCACTGGAAACAACACATGGTATTTTAGGTTTAACAGTATGCTGAACTATATGTTGATCTGAAATGGAGATACTGAAGTAAATGAAAACTGAACTTTAGCAGAGTACCTATTGATTTATGGAAGCTTCTGAGAGCATTCAGCATGACAATACTGCGAGGGTATGAGTCCTCTTGTCAATGAGCGGCTCCACACAATCACTATAGTAGAAAAACAATTGCCTAGAAAATGTATATTATGGCATAGCTAATATATACAAATAGTAAATAAATTAAGAAATAGCACTGCTATTTCAAACCAAACTGCCTTAAAGATAGATTGGATTTGAGAGACTCTTCAAAGGAAAGAACAACACAAGTTTTAGAAGATATATGAAGGCAGCCCTGTATTGGGAAGTTTTTATTCTTTGATGTTTTATTGTTTTTATATTTTCTTGGAAGCAGCCCAGAGTGCTTGGGGAAACCCAGCCAGATGGGCAGGGTATAAATAATAAAAATTTACTATTATTAATAATAATAATCCAAATGGCTTTGTAGCAGGAGGAATAATCCACCCTATAATAAAAAATCAGAAAGTTTCTCTTTTTCAAAATATTCTATTTCATGCATGTTTAAATCACACTTGAACGCCTCCCAACTGAGTACTGGATCAGTTAAATGTGTGCTTTTGTGTCAACAAAACAGGTCCACCCTCTAAAAAGGTGGTGGTGAAAGACAAATAAAATTAAAATCACATTTTTTTGGGGGGGGATATCACTGCTGATTAATTGTAATATCTATTTGAAAGGGAAGCGCACTCTTGAAAAGAGGTGTTTTGAACCCCTGAAACTTAAAAATTGCAAGAGGGACCCAATTTAAATGAGAGCAAATTAAGAAAGAACAGCTGTTACACTTGTTGAGCTCCCATTATGTCCAGCAAGAGTGAAAAATAGCATCTAAACTTTTCCATAAAGCACAGACAAAAAAGGAGTACTCTTGGTCAGCTCAAGCCAGAGCAGCAAATGTCAAAAGGGTGCGTAGTACCCTTGGTTCTTTTTGCACAGGAGGCAGAAAACCCCACATGCAGCTCTTCCCCGCCCTGGCAGTAAAAAAAGACAACGGTAATACATGCATCTGCTGCCTCTTCACCACACATCAGTGTCCACTAAAGAATAAATAATTCTGTCCCCAGAGAATAAATAACTCTGCTAAACACCCCATTCAGAAAACAAAACAAAACTAGATGTTCTAAAAACAAAGAAATCTTGAATGGCTAGTGACATATAAACAAGCCACACCCTTGTAAGAACTCTCCCATGCACCTAAAATTGCAAAAACCACCCCACCTTTCCAGAGGTTGACTCGCACCGATTATGCACAAGGGGTTAAATAATGCAGCTTCCTCGCCTGGTGTAAAACGCTGGCTATAGGGAACTCTGGTGTGGCGCGCAGGCAGGAAATGAAGCCTTGCCACCGCTGGCGAGGAGATCCGCTACCCTTTTGCAGCCTGTTGGTGTGGACTCGGGTGTCTGGGGCGCAAGCGCGCTTGCTTCGCTGCCTGTAGGCTAAAAGGTCGTGGTTGTTTTTTTTTTTTTTTTGCGGGTGGGGGGGTTAGAAAAAAAAGGCGAGAGAGAGAAGGGGCGTCACCATCTGTTCTTAATTCCCTGGCCATTGGATTAGTAGCCTTCGGTGATGAGATCAGCAGGATCAGCTTTCAGGATGGGGCACCGGCCTGGCTTCAGCGGCAGGCTCTTCCCATCTGGGCTGTCTGTGTCATGAAGGAGGGAGGAGGAGGGGGAGGAGGGCAGAGGAGAAAGCGGAGGCACAAAAGCGACGGCAGCTTTTGAAGGAGCAGCCGCGAGGCGGGCGGGCCGGAGAAGCACCAGGGCCGGCTCGCTCCCAGGCCACTCTTCCTTCTGGGGAAGAGTTTCCAGCGGGGAGTTTCCTGTCTGCGCCTCGGTCGTCTCCGGCGGGCGCGTGGAGCGCGGGAAGCGGGGCCTTGGCGCGAGTCGCCTCCAACTTCTCTCCAAAGTCTCCGCAGCCTCCCCCCCCTTTTTAGGCGGGTGGTGCGCGGAAGATTAACCTGCCTGGATCCGTCTGGTGCCTCCGCCACTTTTCAGGGAAATGCTCTCGGGAAGTCCCAAGAAGATCTCGTGCTGTTGTCTGTTGCCTTCCTAAAGGCTGGCTCGCGCGCTCTCCTCTCCTCTCCACCAGCTTTCCTGGATTTTGTCTCGAACATCCGAAAAGACGAGAGAGAGAGAGAGAAGTAATAACCCGGGATCCAGCCAGAGATGCTTTTCTGGTCCCTTGGAGGTAAGTTTTCGGAAGAGGGGCCGCTCCCCGAGGCTGTTTTACGCACAGCCGGACTCCAAAATAGCCACGGCTCCGTTCAGTTCTACAGTAGTTAGTTACAACGGGTGATGCTGGGGCAAGAAGAGGCTCGTTTTTGCGACTCAGGAGCGAAGGGCTAAGGGAGCCGTTCTGAACTTTTCCAGTCCTTGCTTTGGCGTAGGCTATATGTGATAATAGCCAGCGCTGGCCATGCTCTAAACTCATTGAAATCAATGGATTTAAACGTGCCCATTGATTTCAGTGGGTCTGCTTTGGGAATGACTAGCGTAGGCTCATTTTTTCCCTTTTAAAAAAATCTTTGGTCTGTCCAGGCTTGTAGCAGCGAGCTAAGCAAACGGTTTTTCGGATAAATAAGCGCCTTATTGTCCCCGGCCAAGTGGTTTGTGACAGGCAGCCGCTGAAGGTTTTGTTAGCAACTTCTCAAACGAGCGATTGTGAAAGAGTCCTGAGCGAGATCTGTGCAGTTGTCCTTAGCAAAAGTGAGGCAGGAATTTTTTGCACGAATCAAAGCTAAGCTTGCTCTTTTTTTTCTGGCGGGGGAGGGGGGAGAGGAAGGGTGACTTTTTAGATTTGTAGGAACTGGAGGGTTCTGAAAGGCATCAGTTCTGCTCATGCCTTTCCCAGAGATGTTCTGCAGAACTGCTGAAATTCCATTCAGAACGCCCCACATCTCACGCTATATTGTGTGGGGTTTCGCATAAGACCCCTATTGAATTTCTCAGACACCAAATCTCATTCATTCTAGAAGAAGGAAGAGGGTGGTGGGGAAACAGAACAATATTCTGATTTTAATACCTGTACCTTTAGGATAGCAAATAATGTTTTGTGTATGGGGCTGTGTGTGAGACAGAAATATCCCACCTGAAAAGTTCTTTGTCCACAGATGAGCAACTGTTTTAATCTCCCATTTGATTACAAGCTGCGATCCTTAGCGCCAATCAGCCTAGGCTCCCCCCTCCCTCCCTTTAAACAGTGCTTGCCTGCCCTTGGTGACAGAATCCATTCATAACAAGATAACACTGCATTGTGAAATGACTTATCCGGAGACAAGAGACTGGCTGCTCCCAGAGGACTATTTTTCAGCCTTGCAACTGTTTTCATCTTTGTGTGTGTGTGTGTGGGGGGGGAATAGATCTTTGTAGCTCAGACAGCCTGTAGCTTGTGATGCAATTTCGTTTATTTACTTTTTACTAATGGCAGCAGGAAGTTGTGTGAGTATACACTGAGGGGGAGAAGATCGCTGCTGGTCAGCGTAATTGTCATGGCGTTCATGAGCAATAGGCTTGTGGGGTTTAAAATGCAAGAATGGAAGCCATTCTTCCATTTGTGCCTGCCAGTGTCTTGCTGTTTGACCTAGGGCAACCTCTCTTTGCTCTGTTTCACCACTTGCACTTAGGGGAAAAATAATACTCCTCCCCTCCTCTCGCAAGAGCACTGAGGCTTAATTTATTAATGCATGTGAGGCACTCTGACTTTCTCAGACACTGCTGAGGAGGGAGCACAGTGGATGGACCAGGAGCTGTGAAACGAAAAACCACAGCCCTGCATTAACTGTTTATGGGAGTGGTTGCCTTTGCTCTCCCTGGACAATTGCTCCCAATGAATCTCATTATTTAATAGTTTCTTGCTACTTGGGGTAATAATAGGTCTCCTACACGAATCCTGGTGAAATTGTTTGCATAGCAATGTAAAGTTGAAGATAATTACAGAACTCCGTTGCTTGGGGCGCATGCATAATTTCCAGATAAGCAGCAGCCATAATATCTTACAAGTAAGTGGATACCAAATTACATGCAAAGGGGCACAGGATCTGGATAATTGCAGTGTAGATAATGGCTATTTGGGAGGATGAGGAGGTGAGTAGACTTCAGAGGAAAGTGTTCAAATGCAGGTTTTGGTTTACCTTAAAAAGAAATAGCATCTTGTAGCATAATGCTTGCTGAGTGAAAGCTGTACCTTGTTAACTCTGCAGACTTCTTGTGGCACAGGGACAGTGTGAGCTTGGTGTAATGGATTTTCCATGTTCCAAGAGCAGGCAACTATTTCTGTCTCCTTTTCTTCCCTAGATACTGTTTTGTCCCACTTTGTGTAGGTCAGTGTCTATGTCTTTGTGTCCTGTTTTTGCTGGTATTCCACCTGCTGGATTTGTCATTCTTTGGAGGAGCAAGAGTTAATTCTCCTGTTCCAGGCTTTCTTGAAGAATATTAAAGCACTTTTACCCCACTTACATCCCTGACCTGTAGGGTTGCAATTGACAGCCACAATAGGTTCACCACCTGTCCAAGCTGATCTGGGATTTATCTTTCATGTTCATGGGCAGTGATGTAGGTTTTCCAGAAACTTCTGAATTGGGATTCTTTTCCGAAAGGAATGTTTGGAAAATGTTCCCATGCACATTAGGGTCATTTGCACTGGGAATTTTCCAGATTGCACTGAAAAAAATTCTGATATCATAGACGTTGGGGGAGAGAAATCTATGACCCTAGATCAGGGTTCCCCAAACTTACCTCGCCGAGGGCTGGTGCTACCAGCGCCGATCATGCTGTGGGCCGGAGCGCACAGGAGTGCGCACCCATACACGTGTGCACACGCAATTTCCGGCACACTTCTGGAACACCGGAAATCGCTTGTCCGCATGTGCATGGGCCTCCTCCGGCCCGGAAGTGCACCAGAAATGACGCTTGCACATGCGCACAAGCTATTTCCGATGCTCCCGGTGACCTGGGAGTGGGCAGCCGCGCCAGTAAGAGCAGGCAGTGGCAGTGGGTGGCGGGGGTCGCATAAATGAGCCTCGCGGGCCGCATCTGGCCCCCGGGCCTTAGTTTGGGGAACCCTGCCCTAGATGTTGTTGTACTTCAACTCCCATCATCTCTAGCTAGGAGTGCTAATGCTCAGGAATGTTGGGAGTTGTAGTCCAGCAACATCTGGAGGGCTATGCCCTAAAGCAGGCACCCCCAAATTTGGCCCTTCAGATGTTTTGGGACTACAACTCCCATCATCCCTAGCTAACAGGACCAGTAGTCAGGGATGATGCGAATTGTAGTCCCAAAGCATCTGGAGGGCCGAGTTTGGGGGTGCCTGCCCTAAAGAGTGATCTAATTTAGCAACTTTATTTTACTTGTCTTTTGTAAAGAAACCTAAAAACGTGCAAACTGTTGAGCTTGCCTAATAAGCTGTTTGCAGTTGGTACCTATTAAATGTTACTGTCCTTTCTTTTGGCTTTGAAAAAGTAGGGGTGCTTGCATGTTACATTCAACAAGTGTACAGCCTGTGTACCTGTTCACACAGATAGTTGAACTGTATGTTTGTACAGTAATTCACATGTAATATTCAATGAATGTATAGTCTGTGTACCTGTATCATTCACACCTTATTTGCAATCTTCGTCCATGACAGACACATCACTTTAGCACAGCTCCTAAGCTGTACATTTTATTATGAATGATGATGGTAAGATTCCCAGCTTCCACTCAACTTCTGAGGATAAAATGCTTTTCATGTGTTTGAAGTGAGGAGGGAGTATAGCTGGTGTTGCATCGGCTTAAGTTGGAATTCTCTGATACTGTGGAACTTGCAAATCCAGGCCTTAGGCCAGCAGAGCATAGAATTAGCAGTGGCTGCTGTTCCACAGGGATCTATGGCCTCATTTTGTAATCAAGAAGCAAACCTTATTTCATTATGATTATTGGACAGCAACAAGGCCACAATGTATTTAATATGAGAGCTGCAAAAATTAAGGATGTCAGTATATAGTAAGCAATTAGATTATCTGAATCAGCCTTCCCCAACCTGGTACTCTGAAGATGCTAGCTGGGGTTGATGGCTGTTGTTGTCAAAAACACCTAGAGGACTCCAGGTTGGAAGCTGAAGATGACATGGCTTATTGGCATTTAAAGCAGTTGAGAGTTTGCACATTCTTCATGCCAGCTTTGGCGAATTTAACATTAATGGATACAAGATGGATACATCTTGGCAGCAGGATTTGCCAGTAGGTCTCTCCCCCACTGCTCCCTCTGCCCTGCATTCCTGGCTTAACCAGTCCAGACAACTGCTTGTCATCTCTTGTTTCTTGGGCACACATGCTTTTCTCATTGTTTGCTGGCATGGGATTATTCCAGCACAAACCATCTGCTCCAAGGATGTGTGGCCAATACTTTGCTTGTTGTCTGCCACCCTCTTTGTGTCTATGACTTGCATTTTCAATTACTCTTATGTGCCTGCAGAAGTCAATCACCACCTGCTTGTCCTTTCATGAATCTCCATTTCCCTCAAATATTGATGTGTGTCCTAACTACTATGTTTTGTTTCCCTCTTTGATGCAACAATTGTGCATTTTCAGCTTTTGCTATACTATTAGTGTAGAGCAGGGGTAGAGTTTAGAGTTCAGCATGTCCGACTTGTTTTTTCTTCATTGAATTTACATTCAATATATTCTGCCCCTTGCCCTCTGATCTTCCATGTTTTATTGTTCTTGGCACCATGCCATGCTAGGTAACCTTTTAAAGAAGTTTCCTCTTTTTCTGTATTACCTGGGAGAAATTCTAACTGAACACAATGGGATTTACTTCTGAGTAGACATGCATAGTGTTACACTGAGCAGGATCACACTGTCCTTTCCCCCTGAGACATAATGCCTCTTTTCTTGAAGAAAGGCATTGTACTTATACTTGTTTAAAATGTTGGTTGGTGGGGCTGTTGATGGTAGGGAAGATGGACTGAAAGGTCACCTTCCGTAACCAGAAGGGTAGCTTGCCATAAAGACATTTGATGGTTTCCCCCCCAAAAAATGTAAGTGTAAGTTAAAAGTCTAGGACAATATCTCATGGTGGGTACAAGCTAGCCAAGAATTGTATGGCTGGGCCCAAGGAATGGTTAATGCCTTGTGGGAGAACATTGTGTCAAAGGCTTTGAAAGAGGTGATGGCATGACCCCTTCTGGAGAGGCCCTCCATGGACCTCGAGATATTGGACAGCCTCTACCTTGTGGAATATTTTTCTGGGCAAAGTACAGTAATCCAGAGTGTGGTGGCCAGGTAACTGCAGGCGCATCTGTATGAAGTGAATTATCTTGACCCATTTCAATCTAGCCTCTGGCCCAGTTTCAGCTTTGGTTGCCCTCTGTGATGACCTTTATCAGACAGGGGGAAAAAATACTGTACTAGCCCTTTGGTTCTCCTTGACCACTTGGGAGCTTTTGATACCATGGGCCATGACACTCGAAGGATTGGTGGCCATAGAGAGTTCCTAGCAGAGAGTAGCATTGAAGGATTTGAAGTGTGAAGCCAATGATACTCAGCTAGCCATTCTTTCTGACTCAGGAGAATCTGTAGATGTGCTGGACTGATGTCTGGGGTTGTTGACAGGCTAGATGAGGGTCTGTAAACTATGACTGAATCCTGATAAAACACACTGTATAAGCAGTTCTCATGTCTGGAGATTGGGGAGACATCCTCCTCTGGGATAGAGTGGGATAGAGACTTTCACCCAAAGGGGTTTGTGTTTTGGTTTTGCATGTTTGTTATCAGTGTTTTGTGCCTTAGCAACTTCAGAGAAACAGGTTCCTGACTTAGGTACTGGGTTGCTGATAGTAGTAAGCAGTGAAGCCTGCCAGGCAGCGTTTTCCTTTGCTTATCTTAAAATAGATAGCAGAATGATATACAGCACATAATTCCTTTTTTTTAAGTGGAGCAATAAGAGTGGAGAGCAATATGAAGGTTGTTTTCCCCAGTATTGTAAAAGCTGACTTCAGATGACACATTGTGCAAAGAGGATTGCCTGCCAGCTGAACAGACTCTGGAACACTGCTTGGCAGGAAACCAAAGAATGACACTGCATTTGCAGCAATCCTCTTTTATAACCAGTTCAAATAGGGGCTTCATTCAGAATGAGGCGCTGGATTGAATTCTGGGTACATCGGGCAATCAGGAGGCAAGGGCAATTTAGTGTGCGGTGGGTCACACACTTACTATGATTTCAATTTGGAAAACAGGACTCTTGGCTCTTTCTTTACTGTATTTTCCCATTCCATCCCAACCACAGTTGAAAAGGCATCTCTTAGTAGATGAGAGGCATAATATAGCCTTCAATTTGGCAGTTCAGTCTGACAGCAATCTCTTTGTTGTGGATTTTTACAAAGTCTAAATTGCAGTATGCTTAGACTGGACACCCAGAGTTATTTAGTTTTCAATTTGATGCTGTTGTGAATTCATTCAAAGTATTATTTATCACTAAAAACCTGGCACTATCCACTGTCCAGGAGTAGCTAACCTCTATAGGATAGCAGCCAAGTATTTTGGGTGTAAGGTGACAGTGTTTTATGCCCCTGCAAGGTATCTCGGTGATGCAGCTGAACTGTGCAAAAGAATGAAATTTAAAAATTGTCCAGTAGCACCTTGGAGACCAAACGTAAGTTTGTTCTGGGTATAAGCTTTCGTGTGCATGCACACTTCTTCAGATAGGTAGACCAACACAGCTACCTACCTGAATGTGCAAAAGATTAGCCAGATCCCTAACTCTGTGAATGGAGAAGTAGAAAGGACAGTGCTGACAAGCACCGTATGCACAAAGCCAGAATTGCAACTCCATATGCAAAAGCAGGCATAGACAAACTCGGCTCTCCAGATGTTTTGGGACTACAACTCCCATCATCCCTAGCTAACAGGACCAGTGGTCAGGGATGATGGGAATTGTAGTCTCAAAACGTCTGGAGCGCCGAGTTTGCCTATCACTGCAAAACATGATTTTTTTACTGAAACCACGTCCACACAATAGACACCTTCTCTTTGTCTCTCTTCGTCTCTTTCACTCTTTTTTCAGTAATAGCCTCCTCCCCTTAGAAAACTCCAACAAACAGACTATCATGGCCCTCAGTGTACACATCCCTCTTTTGTCAAAGCATGGAATAAAGTTCTCAAAACACAAGGGATTGAGAATACAAATGGGAAGCACAGAGAGGATTGGTAAACAAACTGAACCAAGTCCAGTACCAGTGGAAAAGGATGGTTCAGAGACTCAGGAGTACTATGGTGCTCATCTTAAGCCAATCGTAGGAGAGGGCTGCTGGCTACACCTCTTTACAATCCACTTCAAAGTTGCACTCAGGCTGGTGACTTGGAACTTCCAGACGAGGACCAGTTCAGAGGGTACTCCCACAAGGCTGCAGTTATCTCAGAAGCTTATGTGGGGGGTGACTGGAGATAATGATTGTAATTAGGTTTATTGGATCATCTATCTGAATCATATGGAATGTGTATGCATACCAGGTCCTGCCAGGTGGTGTGTCTGTGAGATAAACTCCCCATTGTTGGTCTGGTTTATATGATAAGCTCATTAGAAATGTTACTCCTTTTGCACAGATTGCTGCTCTGTGGAAACAATTTCCTCCCCTTTTAGTAGTCTACATAAGGGCTGAGTTATGTTTTAAACTGGCCTTAAGAATCTTTGGCTGAAAACACTCTGCACAGTGTGCCTGTGGTTTCTGCCACTAACAGTGCAATTCTATGTGTGTCTACTCAGGTGTAAGTCCTATTGAGTTTAATGGGATTTACTTTCAGGTAAATTTGTGTAGGATTTCAGCCTAAGATTGTAGTCTTGTACACTCAGTCCTATGCATGTCTCAATTTAGTTCACCACAAGAAGACCACCAACGAGTCTTTCCAGGGAACTAACCCTGCAGTGAGATTCCTTAGGCAAAATGTGATACCATTCTCCCCACATCTGTTCTCTGAGCTAGATTCTGGGCACCAACAATTTCTTTTACATGTCTTTTACTCCCGCCCTAGAAAGTTGTGGTTGGTTCCCTCTCTTTTAAGCTTCATGTGTGTGCTTTTAGACTTTTCACCAACATTCTAGTGTAGTTTAGTATTGGTATATATTGTTATTATTATTATTCTGTTTGTTGTGTTGGTCATTTTCTCAAGTTGCTTTGAATTTATAAAGGAACATTGGGGTAGAAATTTTGCAACAAATCTTTTTAGTAATTACCTGCCCTGGATGCTGGTACGAAGTGAAAGACCCTTTCCCTGCAGTTAGAGGAGTTGGAGGGACTGAGTCTTTCATACCCAACAAAAGAGACAGACTTTGTCCCTCTCTTAGCTTTTCTGGAATCCATAGAGGGCTTGTGAGACACAGTCACTTTCTGACATCATTGAACTTTAGACCATTAGAAGGAATAAGAACTAACTTCACTGCTTCTGGGGTTTTTCAAAGCCTAACATGAAATGAAAGACCAACTCAGAACTCCCACGGCATCCTCCGTCAGGGATGCAGGATTTGTGGCCTTCCAGATGTTGCTGGACTGAAACTCCCATTATCACTGAACATTTGCTGGGGATGCTGTCCAATGACATCTGAAGAGACACAGGCTCCCCATCTCTTTTCTGTGTACCAGGAGTCTGGGATAAATTTGCATGTGTGTGTGAAGTTGGGGGTGACCACAAATTAAAGATAGCTGCTAAGGCTGCCAAAATTTGGGCCCTGTCTACAATATACTGGTGTTTTCCAAGTATTTGTCAATAGATAATTATTGTGGGTATTAAATTTACTATAGTGGCTACTCTCGGTAAACTATGTGCAAATACAAATCCAGTCCTGCTTCACTGACATGTATTTTGAAAAATTATGGAGCTGTATATGCCCTTCAGAGTTCTCATAATATGCCTGAATTTTGCACTCTAGGTCCAACATAATGGAAAAGGCCTTGACAGTCAAAATCTTTCTTCTCCTAGCAAAAGCGGTGAAGGAGGAAGCCATATCAGAGAAGTAAAATGTGATAGCTGCAGTGACCTATCACAAAACAGTAGTGGATGTCCCAGGTCCCTTCTGGTGTACCAAAAATCTCATTTTGTGTAGGCTTCAGAAAAATCTCATGTCCTCCTATAATGCTCCATATACTCAGATATCCTCCACTTGTACTGTTCTTTCTAAGAAACATAACATAACTAGAGACAAAATACTCTTGATTATAATAGAAGGGCTAAGTGCTTTATCACAATTTCACTTTTTCCCCCTGGAAGTTCTAGTAATAGCAGAGTTTATAAATACGGGCATGATTTATTTGCTGATAAATTGAACAACTTACATCTATTTAATTTGTTGTGTTTTCTGTTTGCTTAAATATTTTGTTGTGGCCTGTGGCTAAATCAATTAACTTTCTAATGCTAATAGAGATCCCCTATGCTTAAACTTTCCACATTTCCACACAGACACTTGCACCTTTTTAATGAAATAAAGCTGCTCTGTATGAAATAGAAAGTTTTATGTGCATCACTTCCAAATGTTCTGTTTTAAATTACAGAGATTTAAATATGTGGTGGCACTTCATATTACAAGACACGCTTGGCTTCTCCAGCAGCTATTTAAAAATGTTCATGTCTTATTCAATGTATTATTAGCGTACTCTGTTATCTATCAAACCTTCTCTAGGAACTTTCAAAAAAACATTGGGCTAAGCCTGCTCTTAAGTAGGAGTTCTATAGAAGCAAGTAAAATTTTGGCCACATAAATTGTGTATGAACTTTTGCGGATAAATAGAATATTAATATTTGTATTGCATGCTTCCCCAAATAATGCAAGGCAGATTGCCTGGTCTCTGCCTTCCTCTTCACAACAACTCTTCAAATGGTCTTTGATAACAGACTGAAATGGTGGAATGGTCCAGTCATACTTCATGGGGCAAGTTGTTCCATAACCAGTGCTCAAAATTACCCAGGTGCCAGGCACATTTTGCACCTGGCTATTGGCCACTTGCAACCAAGTGAAGATGCCTGGGGACCTAAATGGTGCCTGACATATCCACCATGTGGAGGTGCATGCCTGTGGATCACTGGATCTTGACTGTTTCACACACATCCTGTGGAATTCTATCCACTCCACTCAGTTGTGAGGTGTGGATTCTCACGCTATGAATGGCCTGGGTCACCATTAAAAAAAAGAGAGAGGTAGAAATAGGCCAATATATATTTGGATCAACCTGGTGGTATTATTAGCACTGCATTTGAACCATCCTAAGGAAGCAGGTGGTGCTGTGGTCTAAACCACTGAGCCTAGGGATTGCCAATCGGAAGGTCAGCAGTTCGAATCACCGGGATGGGGTGAGCTCCCGTTGTTTGGTCACCTAGTAGTTCGAAAGCACGTCAAAGTGCAAGTAGATACCGTATATTCCAGCGTATAAGACGACTGGGCGTATAAGACAACCCCCAACTTTCCCAGTTAAAATGTAGAGCTTGGGATATACTCGCCGTATAAGAAATACGACCCGAAGTATAAGACAACCCCTGACTTTTGAGAAGATTTTCCTGGGTTAAAAAGTAGTCTTATACGCAGGAATATACAGTAAATAGGTACCACTCCGGTGGGAAGGTAAACGGCGTTTCCGTGTGCTGCTCTGATTTGCCAGAAGCGGCTTAGTCATGCTGGCCACATGACCCAAAAGCTGTCTGTGGACAAACGCCGGTTCCCTTGGCCTATAGAGTGAGATAAGCGCCACAACCCCAGAGTTTTCCATGACTAGACCTAATGGTCAGGGGTACCCTTACATTTAAGGACTAACCAGGCCTGTTACCTGTCTGCTAGGGGCCTTCCTAAATAGGCAGCTGCTGAATAAATTGTTAACAACTTTCAAGGGTTCATATTAATTTACTCATATAAATTTGTAGTCAAACCCAAATATTTGATGTCTGCTGTTATGCTTGGCTACTCAGAAGTAAGTCCCACTAAATTCATTGAGGATAACTCTATATTGTGGGATTATTGTAGTCATAAATGATTTTGTCTTGCCCTTCAGTTTAGTGAGAGGCCAAGTGGGAGATGATGATGATAGATAGATAGATAGATAGATAGATAGATAGATAGATAGATAGATAGATAATGCCTTATCTTGTGACCTTCAGAAGCCTTAATTTGTCTTCAGTGGTACAGTTTGTTCTTCTGAAAAAATAGTTTGCCAAATAAAATTCTGTTAGATTGTGTTAAGGCACTACTGTGGCTTTTAGTTGTGCTCTTTAATGTCTGTGGTTTTGGAATCTTTTTGCAGGGCTGCAGTAGAAACAAATCAAGAGCATGAATCTTCAGAGAAACATGATACTAAGCTGTAAATCCTCAGCAGCAACTAATGTGCAGAATCCATTCAGACCCCATTCACATTCCTATAATTGAAATTCTCTTAAGAGTGTTGCCCCATAGCATAAAGAGATCTCTACTCGCCAGCCCCCTTTACCACCAAAGTCTTTTTTAGCCATTGTGGTGCTGAAAGCTATTGTCACATAATCAACAGATGATGGTGGAACTTGGAAAGTTAAGAATGCCAGGTCTCAGTGGGTTGTATTCTTGCCTTTTGTCATTGGCAAACTAATCAACCTCATTTTGAGTGCTTGGCTGAATTGTAATACTTCCTCCAAATTATACGAGCAAGCCCCTTCCCCAGGGAACAATGTGCAATCCCTTAATCTCTCTCATACAATTGGCAGCTCTCTTCAAAGTTAAGAGTATCACTCTTTAATGAAAGTATATTATTCACCAGTTTCTGCTTTCCATTTTTTTGCTGAGGGTATTGCCTTTACTAAAGGGTAAAATCTACCAGAATCTGCATGCTCCTGTTGGTGTGACTTGGAAGTTGGGGTGCAAAAGTGTTTAAAAAAGCCAAAGACATAATAGTAATTAAGCAACAACAACTAACCTATAACTATATCCTCTGCCACTGTACATGGCAAAATATTATTGAGAATAACTGAGTCAGACTTTTAGCTTTCTTTTTCAGGAGATAGGGGCTAGTTGCTCTTCTCCAAAATATGTAGGTAACATTATGGGAAAACAGAACTATGATTCTAGACCAGGCATCCCCAAACTTCGGCCCTCCAGATGTTTTGGACTACAATTCCCATCATCCCTGACCACTGGTCCTGTTAGCTAGGGATCATGGGAGTTGTAGGCCAAAACACCTGGAGGGCCACAGTTTGGGGAGGCCTGTTCTAGACCTTGCAAGCACACAAACTTCCATTTTTAATATCGTACCATAACAAGACAGTATAGAAGGGTATACTCATATTTTTCAAAACTGGGAAATAAATAAAGTGGACAGATTCAGCCCCTTTATTATAAATGAGCAAGCATTGTGTAGACACAGAATAGAGTTATTAATTGGAGGAGAGACCTCAATGTTTTCAATATCTACCAATACAATATTGAAGAGTATTTTACCAAAAGCACTCAGTCCAGCATACATGGTTGGGAAACTTACAACTGGAGAAAACAAGACTGGAAAAGGTACTAACAAATGGGGAAGCTAAAAGGCTGTTAGTTAAGTTTTTTGCTTTACAGTAATATGAAACTTTTACAATAAGATGAACAGATTTAAAGGTCATTGTGACAGGCATCTGGGAGCGTCCATTTGTGTAGAAAAACACGGCAATGCTAGTATACTGTTGGGCAACAGGAATTTAGGAAAAGGTAGTCTGTGGCAACAAGAGTTTTAACCCAGTTGTAGCCAAACCATGACTATACAATTAAACAGGCTTCTTTTGCATCCTAACCTGTTGCCAAACGGGTCCCTAGTCTGCTGCCAAATTTGGATATGGAGCATTGAGGCTTAATTTATGAAATCGCAAAGGATCATTAGTTTGTTGAGAGGTCATACGGTTGAGGTGATAATTTTGCAATGCTCATAATTATACTTTCATTTATCATTATTACATATTTATATATACGATCCCTTCATGCCATCTCCATATGTCTGATGGTTCAATCCAGTGTTTGGATGCTATGGCATTTGCTTTCTAAGAAAAACTTATTTGTCTTTACAAGGCGAGGTTGTGACCTTTTTCCTGGGCCTGTTCTCAGAGCAGATTAGTTACACCTGACTTAAATTAACATTCCAGATGTCTCAGTAATAATGTCAGTTCCTGAAATATTTCTGGTAGTTTATATTCCTGGTGCGCTGTGTCTGCGTATCCCCCACCCCCTTGAGGTTCCTTTTCCCACTATTTTGAATTGTACAGATTTTTGGTTTCGCTTTAGCATTGCACATAATTTCGAAATGGTGTGAGGTGCAATAGTATTGGTTTTGTTTTGGGGGTGGGTGGGTGGGGTATCTGCTTCTGAGGAGAGAGTGAAGAGAAAGGTTTCACACACACCCCTTATAACACTTGGTCATCTACATGAAGCTGACTGGCAGCGATTCAGGACAAACAAAAGGAAGCAGTTCTTCATACAGCACATAGTTAACTTATGGAATTTGCTGGCACAAGCGAATGATCATCATCTTGGATGGCTTGAAAGAGAGCTTTAGACAAATTTATGGAAGGTAAAGCTATCAGTGGCTACTAATTGCCTTTGAATGTCGGTCATTTGGGAAGCAACAACAAGAGAGAACTGTGGCCCTCATATTCTCCTTGTGACTTCCCAAAGGCATTTGAAAGAGGCATGCCTTCCCAGAAGCATACCTGAAGGAATGCCTCCCTCGTACCAGCCTGTTGCTGCTTCAAAGTCATCATCAGAGGCAGTCGCCAGTGCAGTTTGACCAGACCGAAGGCTTGTTTTCTTTTAAAGAGAAGGGCCCCTTGCATTTTCACTCTTAACATTCAGAAGTGACTCATTCCAGACTAAGAGCAGCCACAGTCCTGCAACGTGACAGTTTTGTGTCCGAGAGGGATAAAGTGTGTTGGCAGAGATGAATTGTGCTCTGGTGGCTTCGGTAGTATGGCCCTGCTGAATTCCCTGCATGGCGTATCCGTTCTTGTTTGAACTCTTTCCCGCCTCCCCCTCTTTTGACTGCCTTTAATTCATTGCCTTTCTTCTCTATCTGAACGTGCAGAATGGGAAGGATACCATGCCCGCTACTGCCTTTAAGAAGACCTGAAAGATAGAAATGGTGCGAAAATTGGTTTGCACAAATAGGTTGCTCATATGAACGAGAGCTGCCCTTGAACTGGCATATGTATGTAGCCTACAGAAGGTGTGCCAGCTTTTTTTGGGGGGGGTTGGACTTTTGTACAGAAGTATCAAGTTGATAGGTTTTGGGAGGGGTGGTGGTTAGAGGATGCAGGGTTGAGTAAGGAATGATAAAAGGGGTCCTTCTTGGGTCAAGGAATAATTTCCCTTTGCCGTGTTAGATAGCTGGGATAGCTCAGTCAGTAGGGCATAAGACTATTTAATCTCAGGGTCATGGCTCCGAGTGCCACATTGGGCAAAAGGGACATGGGTGGCGCTGTGGTCTAAACCACTGAGCCTCTTGGGCTTGCCAGTCAGAAGGTTGGCAGTTCAAATCCTCACGACGGGGTGAGCTCCTGTTGCTCTGTCACTGCTCCTGCCAACCTAGCAGTTCAAAAGAATAACAGTGCAAGTACATAAATAGGTGGTGGGAAGGTAAACAGCATTTCCATGCACTCTGGTTTCTGCCACGGTGTCCCATTGTGCCAGAAGCGGTTTAGTCATGCTGGCCACATGACCCAGAAAGCTGTCTGTAGACAAATGCCAGCTCCCTCAGCCTGAAAGCGAGATGAGCGTCGCAGCGCCATAGTCGCATTTGACTGGACGTAACCATCCAGGAGTCCTTTACCTCCTTTACCTGCCACATTGGGCAAAAGGTTCCTGGATTGCAGGGGGTTGAACTTGATGGCCCTCGTGGTCCCAACTCCTACAGTTCCATGATTCTGTGTATGCTTAGGTCCACCCTGAGCAAGAGATTCCACTGTGAGGTTCTCTTTTCGTAGGGAGGCTTTTATGCAAGGAGTCCTCCAGAAGTTAGACTTACAGCTCCCATCATTTGTGACCGTTAGGTGCTCTGGTTGTGGCTGGTGGGATTATACTCCAAAACATCTGGAGAGCATTGTGGGACCAGGCTGGGTAAGCATTGTGGGCATATCGGGCGAGTGGGTGGAAACACCAGCTCTTCTCTAAAACAGTTACAGTACTTACAATACTGTAGTAGTGAGGGATTCGTGTGTGTAAACAGGGAGGGTGTTGTTTGTTTCATTGAAAAAGGAAAACAGGGTGACTGGGCAAGTTAATATAGTAAGAAAAACATAACACGTCCAAAGCCCTGGTATCTCTATATGGAATCATTCTGCTATCCATTCAATATCTCTGTATGGTTTTATTTGCTGCAATTCAAAGAGTGTATCTAATTCGATGTTTAGAAATGATCATAACTAGATCTGCAAATGTTTTCCGGATGTTTTCAGTAGCGTTGTGTGTTGCAGGAAGTCTGACATGCTTATCTTGTCCCAGTATCAGGCTGCATTTTTTTTAACGGTGAAATAGCATCTCCCCAACTTAACTTTTTCGGGTAAGATTTCAATTTAACTGTTAGTGCTGAGAATAACATTCTTTAATGTCTTGGCAGCTCCACTGAGAGTGCTGGAAAGTGAAACTGACACTCTTTTTCCGGCTTGGATTTGGCATGCTCACTGCTGGGTGCATGCCCTGCTTTTAATCTGACCATTTCCCAGCTATGTGGGGGATGCTTGTGAAACAATTACAGAAATATTTCTGCCTCCTACAGGAGTTAATGGGGTTTTTCCCCTCAAAAGAGTAAGGCTGCAATCCTATTTGTGATTACCCAGCAGTTTGTCTCGTTGATCACAGAGAGGCAGGCTGGCTGACTTCTGAGTAAACATGCCCAGGCTTCTGCAATGAATCAGTTTCTTTCAGCAGAGCTAACCAGAGTATTAGTGCCCTGTTCATTTGCCACTGTGTTCAGTTTGTGCGAGGTGGCCAGTAGCACACAGCTTCTGTAAATGCCAAAAGTTAACCAGAAACATAAAATGTTTTGGCAGAGAAATGGGAATTTGGATGTGTCTTGAGCAAATTACCATGGCTTAAAAACAACAAGCAGTAAAGGCTTGAACTTGGCATGTTATATAGGATATAGTGTGCTTTTGCAATTTGCAAGTGAATCAGGAGGAGAATGTTTAACATGCACCATGTGTAAATATTCCTTAATGTGTACATTTATTTATTTATTTATTTGCATTCTGTATTGCAAAAGGTCAGGAAGGGAGCTAATCACAATGCTGTTAGGCAGGCAGGCTTGCCCTTTGGCTTACCTTCGGTACTATGAATTGCATCCCACAATGGAGGAAAACTGAATATTGATTTCTGGGCATACTCTCTTCCATTCCTGCTTCAGTTTATTGGGAAGAATTTGTATTTGTTTGAGGTCATGCCATTGAAACTAGCCTCTTTCCCTCTCTCCCATAATAGAAGGAGAATCATAAATGTGCAAGGCTTGTGTGTGTGGCAGGGTGTTTGTTAACTGCTTGTATCCTTCCGTCAACCTCACATATTGGCAATCTTGTTAAGAGGCTATAATCTGCTATTCCAGTTGTTCTCCTCCAGAGCCTATAGGTGGCATGAAGGTTTGCAAGGAATTCTGTATCTACAGTGGTACCTCTACTTACAAATAACTCTACTTACGAATTTTTCTACTTACAAATGGAGCTCCGCCCGCCATTTTGGATGCAGTTTAGATAGGATTTTTTCTACTTACGAATTTTTAGATAGGGTTGCTTCGACTTACGAATTTTTTCTCCCAATGCATTCCTATGGGATTCGACTTACAATTTTTTTTCGACTTACAAATGTGTGTTCGGAACACATTAAATTCGTAAGTAGAGGTACCACTGTACTAACCTCTTTGTGTGTTCATGTGTGAAAGTGTTTCTAGGTGCAAGCATTTTCTAGCCTTACCTTCACTTTTCATTGTCTAGAGTCCAGGAGCAGATTGTTTTTGCAGTGTGAGCGCTAGAGAATGGGTTAGGAAACTTGCTGAGATCGCTGCCGCTTTCTGTGGCCCAAGGATGTGTTTTCTCCACCATGAAAAGTTTTGAAGAAAAGAACTGCTTTAGAAAAGATCGGTCATGCGTAGACATACAGTGGCTGATAGGAGAAAGAAGAGGCACAAGAGCAGTTGAGAGTTCTCTAACTTGAGAGGTGTGTACCACCAATATCTAATGATGCTTGCTATTTGGTTCAAAGCCAATGGCTACATACTGTAAAGTCTGGTCCCAAAATATTTTGTTCTAACTTTTTGGCAATCCCCAATCATTTCCATACATGGATCTATCTAAAAGGCCTATGTATGCATGAAGTGGTTCCGTATGTGCACTGGGAGATTGTTTTCACTCCTTGCAGCAGCTCCTTACATCTTATGGAATTCTACTCTGAAGGATGCTGCCTTTTTGAAGATGCTTATGAGGGCCTTCTGTCAGGTGATGCTTGGCCCTCCTTTGCCTCCCAGATGCAGGTTGAAAATTTCTTGAATTCCTGAAAGACTGCCACTTTTCAATATACTTTGAGGTGCTCTGAAACCATATTTAGAAGTACAGTGGTACCTCGGGTTACAGACGCTTCAGGGGTTACAGACTCTTCAGGTTATAGACTCCGCTAACCCAGAAATAGTACCTCGGGTTAAACTTTGCTTCAGGGTGAGAACAGAAATTGCATGGTAGCGGCACAGCGGCAGCGGGAGGCCCCATTAGCAAAAGTAGTACCTCAGCTTAAGAACAGTTTCAGGTTAAGAACGGACCTCCGGAATGAATCAAGTTCTTAACCCAAGGTACCACTGTAGTTATTGAAGACATTCAACTCAGTCCATTCAAGGTCACCAAAGATAATGATTTTTTTCAAAATTAGATGGCCATCTCCCTTAACTCACCAGCTATCAGTTTCTTGAACAAGATACAACATCATATTGTGATGAGATACTGAATGTAATGTACGTGTGTGTGAACACTTACATTTAATGACTTTGCTGCTTGCTTTAATAAAAACGGTCTGTTTAAGTTGCTATGAAGACTTCATACATGGGGACTTTGCATGCATATTATTATTCAGCAGCCTTCCAATAACCTAGCCAAGAATTTGCCTAGCTACAATTAAGTACACAGTCTTTTGACACATGACATTATACAGTTTGTAAACCAGTCTTCTGTGTTGGGAGTATTCCTTCCTGTCTAGATGGGATTTTGACATTGTTTCCATGCAACCTTGGTAAAATCAACTTCTGATGTTTTGCTATTGGGCATTCAGAATTGCTGTTGTGTGAATATACATCACTTGAAGTCTGGAAACTTAAGACATGTAGCTTTCTTTTGAGCTGTGTGGACTTTGCAACCTTTTGAGACTGTGTCCTTAAACACACATGCAGAGCTGTCTTAGCACACAACTTGTGGCTCATTGTGGCTCCCTAGCACAGATACAAGTGAATATTCAGTGTCTCTTTTTCAACAAGACAGTTAATGTAATGCACCGTCAAAAAGCATGTTGGATGGGAAATACCTCATGTCAAAGACCCATGGATTTTTGGCATGGTATGTAGCATAAATAAATACATTTGCAGGCAGTATCCTGCTCAGGCTTTTCAACATAGTAGCAGCACCACTTAACACCTCCACTTGTATTTTCAAACCAAACAATCCACAGGATGGGCTGGTCAAAAGACTTTCAGAACCATAAGCATTTGTTAAATCTCTCCAGCTTCCTTTTCAGAAGCCCACCACAAATCGTAAAACAAGTTTTGCCTATATATTTATTTAAGGGGCATGACTTTTTTTTAAAGGTGAAGTATTAAGTTTCACAGCTGTTTGCTATCATCCAGGGATACCTTCCAGCTATGCTAGTCTGGGTTCCTTTACAAGGTACACCGATTGGAAAGGCAGATTTAGAAAAGAGAAATGCTAGAGGTAAACAGCTTGCCGAAAGAATTTCTTTTTGAAGCAATACAAAGAAGCACAAGTGAAAATGGATGGTCTCATGCATACCTGATAATGAAGAGAAAAGCTCTTGTACAACCTGACAGTGCTGACTAGACTATATGGGTGGAAGGGCAAAAGGTGTGGAATGTCTGTGTCTATTATGAAAAGACGGAAATTGCTGTCTGTATTTGGAACACTGCAGGCTCAATATATCCTGCTGACAGTCTGGCTAGTGACCGCTGTTGTACAAAGCCCATGAAGCCGAGAATTGTCAGTTCTTCATTTTAAAATAACTTGGCACCAATCGTAGAAATTCCGTTTTTTTTAAGAATACATATGTGGGTTATAAGGTGACTGCTTTTTAACTGGAGACTCTCTCTACTTTTTCTCCCCCCCTAGGAGTGTATTCTCAGAAAACATTGGCTCTAAACAGGTCCAGAAGGCAAGAGTGAATCCAGTCTACATGCACAGAGTCCACTGGCTCAGCTTGAAAGTGTTTTCATGAGTTAACACTAGGACCAGATCCACCCTTCGTTCCCTGCAGCCAAGCAATCTGCAGCCAAGCAATGGGCCAAAAAATCTCAGGGAGCATAAAGTCTGTCGATGTTCGGGAGCCCCCTTACAGACCTGTCAAAAGAGAACTGAGGGGTCCAGATTTCTGCAAGCCTGCGAGATTGGATATGTTGCTGGATATGCCCCCGGCCCATTTGGAGGTCCAGTACAAGCACGCTTGGAACAACGAAGACCGATCCTTAAATATATTTGTGAAGGAAGATGACAAACTGACGTTTCACAGACACCCGGTAGCCCAAAGCACAGACTGCATCCGAGGCAAAGTTGGGTATACAAGGGGCCTACATGTTTGGCAGATCCACTGGCCCGCCAGGCAGCGAGGAACACACGCTGTGGTTGGAGTGTCAACGGCAGAAGCACCTTTGCATTCTGTAGGATATACGTCGTTGGTTGGTAGCAATAATGAGTCATGGGGCTGGGACCTTGGGCGCAACAAACTTTATCACAACTGCAAAAATCAGCCTGGGGTGACATATCCTGTATTTTTGGAACCAGACGAGTCTTTTGTACTCCCAGACTCCTTACTGGTGGTTTTGGATATGGATGAAGGGACACTTAGCTTCATTGTGGATGGACAGTACCTTGGAGTGGCCTTCAGGGGACTTAAAGGGAAAAAACTCTATCCTATAGTCAGTGCGGTATGGGGGCACTGTGAAATCACAATGAGATACATCAACGGACTTGATCGTAAGTGTTCCACCACACTTCTAATTTCTTTTTCCCAAAGACCCAAACATGTTTCTAGCTTTGCCAGCTTAACAGTTTCTTCCATACTAAATGTACAGTAGGGGAGAAGTTGCACCTGCCTGTCCTGTAACCTTCTGGTGAAATAAGGTCATCTGGGTGATAGTGCTGCGGATATCTGTAATTTGCAGCTGTAGTAAGATGAGTGTGCTAACATCTAAAAGGAATGTGGCACCTACCTCATCTTGCAGCAGTTCTGTCCTCCCTCCCCAACAATTTTTTTCAGGCTAAAAACTCTGTGGAATTAATGTGTGAGTATTATTTTATGCTTTTGTGGTTTTAAGCTTCTTTTTTTAGAAGTATGCAAAAATGTACATTAGCAGTGGAAGGTTTTTTCATGTTTGCAAACTGGGTTCTTGTTGAATTGATGATGGAATGCCTTGCAAAACTATATTCTTCAAAGTCAGGCTTGAAAACTGGGTTCTGATCTCTCCAGTTTGTGTGTTTATATATAATTTAGAAGCAGCTTTCCTATTCACTAGGCAGGAGCAAAGATTGTGCACTTATAGCTCTGGAGTATAGTTGAAGATAGATGGGTTGTGACCCTCCTCTTGGACAGGATTGCATCTGTGTTTGTACAGTGTTACGCTTACATTAAATCAGGGATGGCCAATGTGGTGCCCTCCAGATGCTGCTTGACTACAACTCCTATCATCCCTGTCTACTGGCCACCACTGACCATTGGGGATGATGGGAGTTGCAGTTGGGAGAGACAATTTCAGTACTGCTGCAGTCTCACAAGATTCATCTTACGTTTGCTAAAAACAGCACCTTTAGTGTAACAAGACCTGCCCTTGGAATGCACTCTCAGTAAATATCTACAGTCCTGGTGATTCAGAGCCTGCTTAATGCTCATTTGTTCACTCAGGTTATCCCTGAGGGGTAGTCTGCTTAAGTTCATGATTAATTTGAATTCCAAGTTATACTGCTCTTTTCGTTGGTGATTTTATGTTGGTGATCACATTGAGGGTTTTTTAAATACTTTTTTCTGTTTGGTGGTATAGAAACTAATAACTTTTTGCCTGATACAGCTATCACTGGGATGCCAAAATAGCGGAGGAGAACTCAGGCTGATCTAGATTTCTCAATCTGCTGTTTTCTAGTCTGGATTTGAAGCATCAATGGCCTTCAACTTTATTCTGTTCTGTCAAAGTGAGGTCTAACTCCTGCTGTAAGGATCAGCAGGCAGCGACTTGCAAAAAATGGATTGCCACATGGAGTTTTGCCAGTGTTGTATGGTGAGACCTTTTCCATGTGTGTATTTCTATATATAAAGAGGGTTCGAGTTCTATTACACCATAAAGGTTGACTAAACCCATATCTTAAAAAACAAAACAAAACACCTTGCAAGGCTAAGCTTTTAAGTTCATTTTAAATTTATCCTATGAGTTTGCAAATAGGGTGATCTGGCTCACTAAATAAAAGCAGTGAGCAAAAACGAAAAGATACAAATACTGCTGGCTGCATTTTTCTTAGTTCCACTTTCTTCCCTTTTAGCCTCAAAAAGGATGTCTAAATTATCCTCCTTATGAACTTTCTCTGTTTTTGTGTGCTAGCTCTTAAAAAAAATCACAAAGGCCTTTTAACTTTTACTTTTAAAATAGCCCCTTCCCATTAGGAGTTTTTATCAACTGAACTCTTGCCAGCACACTGTAGCTGTATTTTAAATGAAACTTCTAACATCTTAAAAGGAAGATAAAAGGACCTCAAAGTTTTATAGCGATTGGGGTTAACCTGGAAAATATTCTCTGCACAGAAAATGCTTTGTAATTCTTTTGGAAGTTGACAGAAGTTTGCTGAATAGAAAACGAACTGTAAGCAAATAGAAATGGCCCTGAGCAAGGCTGTGTTCAGATAGCTAAAAATATGAACAACTTCACAGACAAAACAGGATTTTACTCCTCTCCCGGCAAAGGGCTTATCTATTATGTAACAGCATGATTATAGTACTGTTTCTCTATACAGTGTTGCCTCGGAACTCAAACAGCTCTGTTCTCAAACATTTTGGCTCCCAAACACCAAAAACCCGGAAGTAAGTGTTCCGGTTTTTGAACGTTCCTTGAAACACGAACATCCAACATGGCTTCCGCTGTGCAAAAACCTAGCTGACGGCCAGTTGGAAGCCGCGCCTCGAAACTCGAACGTTTCAGAAATCGAACGGTCTTCCAGAACTGATTACATTCGAGTTCTGAGGTACCACTGCATGAAACCATTGGCCGAAATCTTGACTAGGGATGGGAATGTTGTGCCCCTTCCAATGCTGTAGTTTGTGAAGTTCATAGTGGGCTGTCTGGACCACATGGGCTTCTAATGACAAGGAGCACCTCCAGACCACTCACCTGTGGTTTCATAGGATAACCACCCAAAAGCTGGTACACATCCAGTTCCCAGACGCACCCAATTCCCATCCATCTTGTCAGGATTCAGCCATGGTTTACTAGCTGTCATCAAGCTCATAAGTGCATTTGGACACCAGTTTAGGACATGCATTGCATGGCCTCTCCTGATTCAGATACTACAAAATAGAGCTGGGTATCAACAGCATCAGTAACACCATGCCCCAGTAACATTTTGCTGAGTATTCTTTTTAAATGTTTTATTGTTCTTATGAAAAACCATGTAGATATTCTTATGTTTAAAAAAACCCCTTTCTTTCCACAATATATCTGCTACTCCCAGAAGTCTCCTCAACTTGTTACAGCATCTAATCTGCTTCTCTGGGCAAATATTAATGTTCTGCAGTATTGCAGTATTGCTGCAATATTTGCATAACAATCCAGCATACTAGAGCCACCCATTCACTCTCTGGGCGGGCGGGGGGGGGGGGGGAGATTCCTAGAAAAAGTAATTAAGGACACTTGTCTAAGTGCCTTGACTGTGTGAGCTTCAAAGACCAATGGGGAACTAAACTATGAAGCCTACCGACAGATCACTCAAATACATTTTAAAAGATCTCGATCACAGTTTGCCCCCATCGCTAGATGTAAGCCACTAGTGATCTTCACATCTCACATAAGTCCTATGATATAACTCCCGCTGGTTTTAATATACCCAAGCTATAGAATGAAGGATGTTGCACTTTAAGAAAAAGGTCCTTTCTGAATTGCCTGCAGCGACTTCTGTTAGGTGAAGCAAAGAGCAGAAAGGAGTTAGGACTCAAAAATCATAGTGCAATTACTGCCCCACCCTCCCCTTCCTGGCTGGCTGGCACAAGTAGCTCAAGCGCTTGATCCCCACTGCTCCCAAGCAGGAATTTGGATAGTGCCCTCACCAAAGAGTAGCTCAGGGATGTGCTTGATGAATGAGCGATGGGACACATTCCTATTGGGAAGAAAAAGTACACATTAGCCGATTATGAAAAATTGTGCAAATTTCCCCCCTTGAATGAGAATTTCACGATTAGTATATTTGCTTATACCCTGCCTTTTCCCCCTGACAGAATCATGGTGACTTACAGCTGAAATAGAAACAGCTTAAAAACATAGGTGAGGGAAAGCAATCATTAAAAACAAATGAGCATTAATAGAATTATGATATACTGTATGTGTATTAAAACACACAGATCATTACAACAACAAAAATTGTAGCACTAGCCCAGGCTTCCTCAACCTCGGCCCTCCAGATGTTTTTGGGCTGCAACTCCCATGATCCCTAGCTAGCAGGACCAGTGGTCAGTGATGATGGGAATTGTAGTCTCAAAACATCTGGAGGGCCAAGGTTGAGGAAGCCTGCACTAGCCCTTCCCTTAAAAGCAGTCAGTTCCCAAAATCCTGTTGGATCAAGAAAGTCTTCACCTGCCAACAGGACAACGTGAAAGCAAGCCAGTTTAATTTCTCTAGTTCCAAAGTTTGGGAGCAGCCACAGAGAAGGCCCTCTTCTGCAGACAGAGAAGCAGCCATACCGAGACCATGGCATAGCTCTCCCGACAGTGGTGTTGCTGCCACTTACTGAGGCAAAGCAGAGACAGGGCAAAGAGGTTTCTCTTAGGGTGCCTGCACAATCCCAACCTCATCACCTTCCTGCCTCGCCTCTCCCTGTCGCACCCCAGCTTTCCAGTTTGCGGCAAAATGTAAATGGCCATTGTGCTCACCGCTTTCGTCTATATTTGTTAGGCTTTATATGAAATAAGTGAATGGATGGGGATGCTTCAGCGGGAAGCAAACAATTAGATAATACTTTCACATATATGCAGCGGCTTATTGGGGCAGCCTTTGCAAAGTCTTTATTGAAGGTCAGTTCCTCTGTTATGCTGCTGCTTGCAACCTATTTTTTTCACCATGCCAGATTACAAAAGCTCTCTTGGTTTTCATTGCTTTGCATAATTCTCAAAACATGCTTCTTTTTCTTGGCCGCTTCAGTATTATTCTAAAGGGGGAAAGTGTGTTATAAGGGATTTTTCTGACCCGAGGTATGTTCTTGTTCTTTATTATTTATTTGTAATAACTGCAGTAATGATGTAGAGAACTTCCCTACATCCATCTTTCTCCTCGCTCAAACTTTTTAATGGACAAGGGTTTCATTTTGAGGGGAGGGTGCAATTTATTTCCTTGTTTGTGTCAAAGAGATTTCGTCTGTCATTTGAACAAGCTTGTGTTTGTATGCCCTCTAAAATATGATATCCAGTTTTATGCTGTTTCTTGGCTCCAAGTACTCTTGTATGTTTGTGAAAGTTGAAGGGTTCTGACTCCTGCTGCTAGCATATTTGTAAAGTAACAATAAATGTCTAATAACACCATCTCTACACATTTTGCTGGTTCAGTTCATTCGAAATTCTTCACATTCTTGGCTAAGCTTCTTGGAAAAAGAAAATAAATTGGCCTCTTCCTCTGTGTAGATTCAGCAGACTTGCAAGTTGATGTAGACTATGTACTGCTCAATATCTTTCTAACTTTTATGGTCTTCTGTTTTTGTTTTTGTTTGAGTGGCCTCGATTGGTATCTCTCTGTAAAAGAGCCAGTAATCAACTTGGAAAAATGCGCTCTTGGGGCCATCAAATTCAAAAACTACAAAATGCAAAATTAATACCAGTGGAGTCCTTGTAAACTTCACAAATATTTGTAATTATGGATTCTATTCACTTGTGGATTGGAATGTCATCCAGAGTTTTCCCTAAACACCTAGGCTTTTTATAAGGGAATGGCTAATGAATATTGTAGTCTCCTTTGTCAAGTGGCAAACCACTCTTTAAATTGGGTAGGTTGATGGAGAGTTTTTCAAAAGCATTTTTCATATGGCATGTGGGTTTGAAAGGCAAAATATATCATGTGCCAAACCCTTGGGCTTGCCTAAAGTGGATATTTGGATTCCATTCATTGTGTGTTTAGGAAATATTTTCTTGGCTGGGTTTCAGAAGAACCTATGTGTGTGTTTTGCCCACTGTTTGCATTGCCTAGAGCAGCTCCCACTTTGAAATGACAAGCTGTTGTGTTGTGGCTGCATGCAAAAATATATCTTAGAATCCTGGCCTTTTTTAAACCTTGTTTTGTCTAGCACACAATGCTTTAGCCAGGCGGCAGCATTTATCGCCCAATGACAGACCTATCTCCATCTTTACTAAAAGGTAAAAGAAGGGAAGGGAGCGGGTGGCGTGGCATTGTGGTCTAAACCACTGAGCCTCATGGGCTTGTTGATCAGAAGGTCGGCGGTTTGAATTTCTGTGACAGGGTGAGCTCCCGTTGCTCTGTCCCAGCTTCTGCCAACCTAGAAGTTTGAAAGCATGCCAGTGCAAGTAGATAAATAGGTACCACTGCAGCAGGAAGGTAAACAGCTTTTCCATGCACTCTGGCACTCGTCACGGTGTTCTGTGCACCAGAAGCGGTTTAGTCATGCTGGCCACATGACCTGGAAAGCTGTCTGTCGACAAACGCCGGCTCCCTCAGCCTGAAAGCGAGATGAGCGCCGCACCCCATAGTCACCTTTGACTGGACTTAATGCTCCTTACTCATTTAAGGTAGAACTGAATATGGGGCGGAGGAAGGGGGTGTGGTGGGTGCGGGCTGCCCCGGGTGTCACCACTGGGGGGGGGGTTTGACAAAGTGCTGGGCGGTACTCACCACGGGGCCTGCATCGCTTCTTCCGCTGCTGACTGAATATAGATGTCAGTCTTTCTCACAGTTTCAAATGCATTAAATTATTCTCTTATTTACCCTGACAGTACTGAGTTGGCAGTATCTGAGGGATAAGTTGTTGTTGTTGTTTTGTTTAGTCATTTAGTCGTGTCCGACTCTTCGTGACTCCATGGACCAGAGCATGCCAGGCACTCCTGTCTTCCACTGCCTCCCGCAGTTTGGTCAGACTCATGTTGTTAGCTTCGAGAACAGTGTCCAACCATCTCATCCTCTGTCGTCCACTTCTCCTAGTGCCCTCAATCTTTCCCAACATCAGGGTCTTTTCCAATGATTCTTCTCTTCTCATGAGGTGGCCAAAGTATTGGAGCCTCAGCTTCAGGATCTGTCCTTCCAGTGAGCACTCAGGGCTGATTTCCTTCAGAATGGATAGGTTAGCATAATTCAAATAACACCATAATTCAAAATCATCAATTCTTTGGCGATCAGGCTTTTTTATGGCCCAGCTCTCACTTCCATACATTACTACTGGGAAAACCATAGCTTTAACTATATGGACCTTTGTCGGCAAGGTGATGTCTCTGCTTTTTAAGATGCTGTCTAGGTTTGTCATTGCTTTTCTCCCAAGAAGCAGGTGTCTTTTAATTTCATGACTGCTGTCACCATTTGCAGTGATCATGGAACCCAAGAAAGTAAAATCTCTCACTGCCTCCATTTCTTCCCCTTCTATTTGCCAGGAGGTGATGGGACCAGTGACCATGATCTTAGTTTTTTTGATGTTGATCTTCAGACCATATTTTGTGCTTTCCTCTGTCACCCTCATTAAAATTCCTCCTCACTTTCTGCCATCAAGGTTGTGTCATCAGCATATCTGAGGTTGTTGATATTTCTTCCGGCAATCTTAATTTCGGCTTGGGATTCATCCAGTCCAGCCTTTCGCATGATGAATTCTGCATGTAAGTTAAATAAGCAGGGAGACAATATACAGCCTGGTCGTACGCCTTTCCCAATCAGTTATTCCATATCCAGTTCTAACTGAAGCTTCTTGTCCCACATAGAGATTTCTCAGGATAAGTAGTCATGTAGATAAGTTGTCGTTCACTTAATTGAGCTTTAGGAATGCATGTCAGTATTTTATTTAGGCAGCCTTGGTGCTTTTATTTCCCTGAATCTGAACTCAATCTTGTTATATTTAAGTGAATTGGTTTAAGAACATGTTAATTTATATAGGACATGGGGGGTTTTGGGGTTGTTTTTTAAAAAGTACTGGAGTTCTGTTCCCCAAAGCCACTGTAAAGTGAAATTGCTTATTCAGATGTCTGATTGTGGTATAACCCATATGGCTGCTGGTAGTGCTCCAATTTCAGCGATATGTTTCAGTGCTTCAGAGAGAAATCAAGGTTGACTCAATGAATTTTAGAGGAGCACAGAGAACTGATGCAGATATAATGCTGCCTTCTAAGGATTATATAGCAGAATGGGCAGAGGGTTCCTGTTTATGAAATCTACCCCCCCTTTTTTTGTAAATTACAACCCCAAACTTCACCAGCTGTGGAGCAAGGTTAAAAACAGTACCCTGGGACAAGGGGATATGCAAAGAGTGTGGAATCAGTGCTTGGGGATAACCTGCTGTACTTCTTGAGAGTTTGTACATAGCAACATAGGAAGCTGTCTTCTATTACATCAGACCATTGGACTATCAAGCCTAGTCTTGTCAGCAGTGACTGGCAGTGGTGCTCCAACATTTCAGGCAGGAAATTCTCCCATCCCTACCTGGAGAGGCGGGGGGGGGGATTGAACCACAGCTGTTCTGCATGTGAAGAAGATGCTCTACAGCTGAGCAATGGCCCTTCCCTAATGGCTACAGACAAGGAGTTCTAATGCACGACTCAGGAAAGGCACCCAGTCGATGCCTTACATTTTGTAGATGAGAAATACTTAGAGACAGGAATAATTATCCCAAGATTTATAAACAGGGCAGGTACCATAACAGCCATGGGTGTGTTGCTTTCACGTTTTCTAATTGTGGGTAATGTTACAGCTGAACTGTTGTTGTATACTGCTTCAAATCATGGTGTTTTTCACAAGCGACACTTGGATCTGTGTGCTGTGTTGCATTTCTCATTACTGAAATGTAAATGTGCACTCAAAACCGGCCACAATGGGCAACTGATTTTTAAAGTTGGCAATCTTCCACTTTTCTGTCCCTTGTCAACAATAATAACAAAGCCCCCCTTCTGGACAAACCCCTTCCCTTCTCGTATCTCTTGTGAAAAGGCCTCATAATTGATAGCTGTATGTAAGAACAAGCAAGTTAATGCTCTCTCCAACCATTTTGTTCCCTCATAAAAATCATACTTGTGATAGCAGATGTTTCCAGGACAAAACGCCAGCTCCAATCACTTACCTTTATCATCTTTGACGTGCCCCATCATTGCCATACTTAACGTCTGAAAGGGATTGATACTTTAAATGGGGAGGTTTGCATATATCAGTGCCAAATGCAGATGGATATAAAGTGAGGATATTCAGCAAGAAGCAAACTATTGTTTTAGTATAATGTGACAGTTCAGATTGGCTCTTTAATACTACCGGTAAGAATGTGTGTGTGCTTCGTTGTGAGGTTATGTCTGTTGCTCCTGGCAGTTTCTCTGATTTTGCAAATGTGCCCACAGGCCCACCCCCTAAAGGTTGGGGATGCTACTAAGACAATAGATTTTTATAAAGGTGGCTATCTCTCCCCCCCCCCCCCGGTTTACTAGTCCCCTTTTTTTTTCTTGCCTGAAAGGCAGGTGGTAAATCTTCTTTACAAATGCTAACTTGAACATAATATCTCGATTCTCGGGGAAGTAGGAGAGCATAAGTACTTCTCTGGACTGTCGGAGTTTGTCATTAAAAGTAATTGCATACAGGAACGTTCTGTATAGAATATTGAATAATGTTTTCGGGCAGTGGCAGGCTAATGTTCTAGCTGGGGAGAAGAGTGGGATGGAGAACACACTTTGCATCTTTGCTCTTGGATGTTGTTTTGCAAGGCTGAGTGTACCATGAGGGATGGGAGGAAATGCTGTGTTGTCCTTGTTCAAGGGTCCATAAAACATCTTTATTATTTGTGTTTTGTTTTCAAAGGGTGTAAACAGTATCCCTTTGGGGGAAGAAAAACGGAGTCTCTGCTTTGACTTGCTCTTACAGGAGCTTATTTTGCAGTAATTTGGAGCCAGTATAAGCAAGTCACATGATTCACAAAAGGTGTATCTTTGCAACCTCTGCTAGAAAGTTTAGAAGGGTAACCATGCTGGTTTGCAGCAGCAAGTATACAAAACAATGTTCTTGGCTTCTTGCAGCAGGAGCATTTTACAGGCAACACCTACACTGGATGTGGAGGCTGAATATTCTGACGCTGCCTTTCAATACATGTGATCATTGGTCCATTTTGTAACGGCTGGCAGCGGATCTCCAAAGTCTCTTGCCCAAACGACTTTCCCAGGGTTATTATCAACAAATGAAAACAATACAGGCACTAAAAAGAGTACTAATCCAACTCTGGGGTCACTAGCATGGCACCTTCTGGGTGCAGTGGTACCTTTGAGGACTTACCCTGTTGCCTGAGAAACCCTCTCCCAACCTACTTCCTCCATCATGAGGTAAGAGTGGTTTCCTCCCTTCCTCCTTTAATAAATAGAGCTGAAAGAGCAGTTTAGTACTATGTACTGTATGTGCTAGGGACACGGGTGGCGCTGTGGGTTAAACCACAGAGCCTAGGGCTTGCCGATCAGAAGGAGGAGTTTGGATTTGATAACCCGCTTTATCACTACCCAAAGGAGTCTCAAAGCGGCTAACATTCTCCTTTCCCCTCCTCCCCCACAACAAACACTCTGTGAGTGGGGCTGAGAGACTTCAGAGCAGTGTGACTAGCCCAAGGTCACCCAGCAGCTGTATGTGGAGGAGCGGAGACGCGAACCCGGTTCCCCAGATGACAAGTCTACTGCTCTTAACCACTACACCACACTGGCTCTCCAGAAGGTCGGCGGTTCGAATCCCCATGAGGGGGTGAGCTCCCATTGCTCGGTCCCAGCTCCTGTCAACCTAGCAGTTCGAAAGCACGTCAAAGTGCAAGTAGATAAATAGGTATCGCTACTGCGGGAAGGTAAACGGTGTTTCCGTGTGCTGCTCTGGTTCGCCAGAAGTGGCTTTGTCATGCTGGCCACATGACCTGGAAGCTATACGCCGGCTCCCTCGGCCAATAACGCGAGATGAGCGCCACAACCCCAGAGTCGGTCACGACTGGACCTAATGGTCAGGGGTCCGTTTACCTTTACCCTACTGTATGTGCTTGCACATTCTCTTGTTTTGTGAAAGACAGCTGTAGAAGCTTATCTCCTATCTTAGCATTCTGGTACATAGAGCTAAGATCAGAGAGAATAGATCCTTTATCCCCAGTGTTAGTTTTTAATTCTGAGATAACAGATCCCTGTGCCAGATGTCACATGAGGTGGGTATAGTTAGCCCCGCTGCCAGCCAAATTTTCAGAGACCTATAGGGCTTAATTAGGTCCCACACCAGATCTTATTCTGTAACTTGTGCCTGGAGCCTGTGTAACGTTGAACACACAGGCTACTTACTGGGGACGGACACACACACACACACACACACACACACACACACACACACCTGTTTTCTGTAGCTATATATTGGGGTTTACCTTGAGTTTGTGTGCAACGCATTCCAAAAATGCTTTCAGAAGAAAAGAAAAAAATTGTGATCTTGATTTATTTCTTGTCCTGCATTTTTAGTTCCTAGCTAAGGACTTTGACCACCGATCCATTATTATAGTGCATTAGCACTGACCACATAGACTGCAAAACCAAAGGAAGTTTTGCTATCGGTAATGCTCATCTTTGCTGATGGGAATCCAAAAGACTGGCAAAAAGTTCATTGTTTATTCTTTTTTTCTAAGTTGTGCAGAGTCTGTTCATGTGGGATTTGCTCATTAGGAAACAGAAGACATGTCCATTGAAACTTCACCTAGTAGCAAAGAGCTTGTGGAAATGGAAATTTTATTCGAATTCGTACATGCTCAGCAGCTGGCATGTGAGTTTTTAGCTGGATTACTCAATTGTATATATTCCAATCCCCATTGGTTTGATTTCTCCCCCACCCTTTTCTTATGTGCGTGTTTATGTTTTTCAGACTTGTTTATTCTAGTTTGGCAGAGCTGCTCATAAAATTAAGTAGCCCAGTATTCTTTAAAAAAACATCAACTGTGGGGGGTTGAAGGGGCAGGGAAATTGTATAGCTCCCCCCTTGCTTAAAGCCCAAACGTTTAGGTTGGGATATGGCCAAGCTAAACAAAATTGACTTTGGTTTTATAGCATGCACGCCTCCTGTTTTCAGTTGTTGAAAAATGAAATACCTTCCATTTCTTTCCTTTTTTAAAAAAAAAAGTTCTCAGATGAAATCCATGTTGTGAACATTTTAGCACCCACCTCTATATAGAACATTGTTATATGGAATCATAGAAACATAGAAATTGTAGAGTTGGAAGGGGCATTTTGATAACTTCATCTAAGATTCTCGCAAAGCAGCTTTGAACAATGAAAATGCATCTGAAAGATTCAGTGCCTGAGGAATTCTTGGGTCATCTTCTGGCCACTGGCATTGCCCTATTGGGAAATGATCTCTCTTCAACAACAACAACAACAACAACAACAACAACAGCCTGCCCATCTGCCTGGGTTTCCCCAGCCACTCTAGGTGGCTTGCAGTGTGTATAAAAACATGATAAAATGTCAGACATTAAAAACTACCTGATATAGGGCTGCCTGCAAATGTCTAAGTTGTGTAGTTCTTTATCTCCTTGACATCTGATGGGAGGGCATTCCACAGGGATGGTGCCACTGCCGAGAAGGCCCTCTGCCTTTTCCCCTGTACCTTCACTTCTTGCAGTGAGGGAACTGCCAGAAGACCTTCGGAGGAGGACCTCAGTGTCCGGGCTGAACGATGGGGGTGGAGATGCTCCTTCAGGTATATTGTACACACCTGCACTTTATTGATGGAGGTAGGAGTTTTGTGCTGCCCAGGGGCATACAAACAGTTGTGCCTGGGGCATCATCCAGGCATCTTCAGAGTTCTGGAAGTCATGGTTAGCAACATGCTAACGATAACGGGCAGACATGGCAATCTTAAGAATGCACGTGCGGTTGAAAGATTTACTTTACACAGGATACTAAATATTCTGAAATGAGAATGAAAATCCTAGGTCAGCTAGTATGCCTGTTGAGACTCCTTTCCTTCATTAGCAACATTCATAGACAGAATATTGAAGCCAGCGGGAGTGGGGGGGGGGGGTCACAGGTGTCAGATCAGTGGAAGCTGGGGCAACCACAGATTGGCACTTGCCCAGAACGGGGAGGCAGCTGAAAATGAATATCTGAGTATCAAATGGGACACTTCTCACAGACATGTGCCCCCAAATGGTAGCTGGGCTAAGATGATTTAAACCTGTACAACAACCATGCATCCTTAAACTGGAAGAAGGGCGTTTTTATTCTTTTTATTTCTTGTAACTCATGTTGCGTAGTAACCTGAATGCCTTGCATGGTTGACTAGATAATGCTCACAACAAGAGACAAGAGAGGTTTGGGCCCACAAAGCCCATGGAGTTCCTGAATAATACATGAGCACCTGACTGACAGCTGTTTTTATAGGCCATGTGCCAGAATAAGCCTTGAGCTGTCCAACTAGGCATGAGTTTAGGGAAGGGCTTCACAGTCTCTCTCTACCCCACCCCCCCACCCCACCTTTAAATATCACATACTTGCTAACATTTCTTTTAGAGGTCAGCTAATGGGATTATGGATATTGTTTGCCATATCTACATCAATAATGCAGTGTGAGGCTCTTGAAGAATTGATTTCTGCTGCTCAAGGAGAGCAGCAAAAAGCAAGAGTTTAAGGCTCGGGTCGCAAGAGGTTTGCAATAATTCAGGTTTAACATCGGTCCTAATTAAAGCCCTTTGATGATGACTCTTGTTTTATAAGCATTTGGAGTTAGTTCCTTGGAAATATTTTTGGAATTTGGAAGTACATGTAAACAACAACAACAACAACAACAACAACAACTCATATACATATATTAAGCATTCAGGCTGACATACTTTGTTACATCAAAATGTGGCTAGGTTCACACAAGTAGGATTTTCCTGGTGATAAGCTCTTCCTTGGGGACATTGGAAGATGCATTAGACCAGGGGTCAGCAACCTTTTTTTGGGGGGGGGGAATGAACGTATTCCTATGCCCCACAAATAACCCAAAGATGCATTTTAGACCAATGTTTAATAGACTATTGTATTTTCATATTTTGTTGGAAGCCACCCAGAGTGCCTGGGGAAAGCCAGCCAGAAGGGTGGGGTATTATTATTATTATTTATTAATTATATATATATATATATTAAAAAGCACACATTCTATTCATGTAAAAACACCAGGCAGGTCCCACAAATAACCCAGAGATACATTTTAAATAAAAGGACACATTCTACTCATGCTGATTCCTGGACTGTTCGCAGGGCAGACTAACAAGGCAATTGGGCCGCATCCGGCCCACGGGCCTTAGGTTGCCCACCCCTGCTTTAGACAGAGGCAGACCCCCTGGCTCAGTACTGGCTGAAAGTGGGTTTCATGCAGATATTTCTCAGTCCTTCCTGCAAATGTCAGGGACTGAACCTGGGGCAATGCAAGGCCTTCCTTGGTCTGTGTTGTGCGGATTCCTTCTGACTAGTAATTGGAACACAAATAATGGTTCAGTTTTTATATGCTAAATATGTATGCTCTGGATTGTTGCTAGTGTTCACAGTTGGAGCACATCTAGCACTGCCTCTACTCCACAGCAAGCTATTAACACATTAAAATAGTCATACAGAATCTAATTAATTGTAGGCTGTTGCTGGCAATTAAATGGTACTGTCTCTTATTGTATCCTGGATCAGTAGGAGAAATATTTATTTGTTCATTTAAAGAAAGGCACACATCTGTTCTCCTCATGAAGTTGGCTCTTCTTACAGGATTGTCATTTGAAATCTCAAGAAACTTACCTACCAAAAGAAGCTGCAATGAAATACTTTGCCGTTTGTATTCTGATCTTTACCATCAGCAAAACATTTTTTTAAAAAAATCAAAGCAAATTATATTTTGAATCCTTAGTCCCATGTAAAGTGGCAGACCATGCAGAATTACATCTAGTTATGCTGTCACTGTGGCTCCAGATTACTTCTGATGACTTCAACGTAGAAAAATAGCATGACTCATCCTTCAGTTTATTGTAAGGCACTATAGACACTGTTGTAAATATATCCTGTCTGGAAAGATCCCACTCCAGTAATTGGTCTGAAATAACTGCTGACATCACAAATGATAACTCGAAGTACTACCCTGAAAGAAAACAACAAACTTGGGGAGTACTCCAGCTGTGTGAAGGTATACAAAGATTTTGCATCAAACTCATAAAGAGGAGGTTGGATGGCTATCAGTCATGGATGCTTCAGCTGAGTTTCCTATATTGCAGGGGGTTGCATTACAAAGATGACCCTTGGAATACCTAGAATCATAGAGTTGGAAGAGACCACAAGGGCCATCCAGTCCAACCCCCTGCCAAGCAGGAAACATCATCAAAGTTTAAGGCTTGCTATATGGCTGTCATATGTCATACCTTCCAGCTCCACGCTTCTATGTTTTTCTGTTTCAATAAAATGTCATTATGTATCATTTTATGGAATTGTATTTTGTATCGTTAACAAAAAAAATTGATAAAACATGTTCCATTTACAAACAAAACGTTTAAATAGCTACCTTTCTACTGATAGGACTGAGATCGGGGCATGTGCATAGCCAGGATTTTTGTTAGGGGGGGGGCAGAACCTCAGATTATTGCTGATTTTTACTTATTGGGGGGCAGCTATCTCCTGCCCTCCCCCATTGGCTACACCCATGGGGAGGCACAGGAAGAAAACAAGGTCGGAAGGGGACCATGGCCGAAAAAAGGTTGGGAAACACTGGTCTAAAGTAGCAGTTTGCTTTTTCTGGGAACAAGTTGGAATTTAGTGAAGGTGATACGGGCTTTGACTGGCCCGCCCCTGTGAATGTTTATTTATTCAAACTGTTTTGATCCCTCTATTCATTACACAATACATGTTGCAATGGATCATCATTAAAATACATTGCCAACAATAAAACACCAAGTAAGACATCTGCAGCCTGTAAAAATATAAAACAACACCACAGTAAAATAAACTTAGGAGCAGCATACAGTAGAGGCAAATGAATCACCCCAGGGCTTGGATAAATAAATAACGCTTTAATTGGTGCTGAAAGTGGAAAAGAATTGGCCACCAATCTGATTTGGGAGGAGAGGGCTTTCCAGAGCCAGGAGATCTCGCCCTTTTCTGTGCCACACAGCATGTTTCATTTCAGGATGGTGCAGGACCATCAAATGCCCCCCCCCCGATAGTCACATTATAGACCTATTTTAATCCAGGAATTCATCATCCAGCCCAGTGTGAACATGTTGCTGTAGTCTAGAAGAGTGTGGTGGACTCTAAACAGTGAACACCTCTTTTTAAATTATGTGACTAACCCAAGCTCTGGCTTCCATTTTTTTGCCTTCACAATCACCATGGCAAGTGCATTGCCACTGACTGACAGGGACGTGGGGAGGAAGACTATCAATCTTTTCTGCAGAGGAATGAAGTCAGGGGCTTTTTGAAGCAGAGGTGCCCAGAGCTCTATGGTTGTATCAGGCCAAACCAGGTTCCGGAGGCTGCAGTTTCGACGTTGCCATACATAGTGCTGCTTCTGCACTAGATTATTTTCTCTTGTCTTTTGATCTAACTTCAATTCACTGAGTTACTAGAATAAAATGGAACAGTTTTTTGTGTTTGTCTCTTTGAGATACAGGAAAGGGCAGGATTTAAATGCCATAAATAATGTTTCTTCAGCAAGTAACAATTTATATAACAGTGTAGAATTGCAATGCTTTTACACTCCCTGAGGTCAGATAATGAAACCTTTTATCTTCAGTCTCCTTCCCGCTTTACTCTCTTCTCTTCATTTATTTTTTTCTTGGCATTTAGTAGAACATGCCTTTGCTTAGCAAGTAACCAATGCTATATGACTGTTTCCTTACTTTCAAGGTTTTGTCTCTCTCTGTGTGTGTTTTGGGATTTTTGTTAAAAAACAAAACAAAAAACTTGTGCGGGAATTCCATGCAGCAAATTCATACTTTATAATCTTTTTTGGCCTGGCAGTTCTTTTGATTATGTTCTGTGTCCTTGTGGCTCTAACAAAACTATTTGAGAATATTTAGCTCAGGGGTCAGCAAGCTTTTTCAGCAGGGGGCCGGTCCATTGGCCCTCAGACCTTGTGGGGGGCTGGACTATATTAAAAAACATATATGAACAAATTCCTATGGCCCACAAATAACCCAGAGATGCATTTTAAATAAAAGGACACATTCTACTCATGTAAAAACATGCTGATTGCCGGACCGTCCGTGGGCCAGATTGAGAAGGCGATTGGGCCGCATCCGGCCCCCGGGCCTTAGTTTGAGCACCCCTGATCTAGCTACTGTTGGGGCTTTAACTCTTCCTATAAAACTATTGGCAAATCTTCTATCAGTAAGTAGGAAGCTGAGCACAATTCTAGGGTTTTCTTTTTTGTTTACATTCCTTCTCTTTCCTGCTCCCTATACCACACATTCCTCACATAGGTGTTCTAGAGATTTAGTACTGCTCCTAAGCAAAGTGTTTTCTGATGAAGTCAGGGGTTAGAGAACTCGTAAAGTTAAGGAGGAAAATAGTCTGCTAGAGCCTGCCATTTCGAGATCATTATTTAATCTTGAATTTATCAGTAAGACATATTTTATTTTTGCATTGGGTTTTGCCCGGTATAATTGGTTTCTGTGATATGTGTGAGGTTTTTTTGTGGAGGTGATTTGAAAGTTCACAGAAGATGCAAGGGGAGATGTTGGGAACTTATTTTCAAAAATTGACATTGATCATGTCAAAGTGTTGTTTAAAGTTGTAGTGGGGATCCGTTTCCCCTATGCGAATGCAACATTTCCTTCAGGAACAATCTTTCGGGGCCAAACGGGCCAGTTGTGGGTCAGACCAAAGGCAAACAGCAGGCAGAGCAATAAACATGGCTCTTCTGCATTCCCGCCATGCAAAATTCAGGTGTTCCTATCCGTATATCTCTACATACAGGAAAGCAGTAGACACCATCCTGGTTCAAGGACACATCCATCCAGGTAAAGGTGTTTGAAAGGAATGCAGAGCAGGGCCAGAGAAGAACCAGAGCCTGGAGAGAATCCAGGGGTTGAACAGAGAAGCCAGGAGGCTACATTCAGCCCCAAGACCTGATCTCTTGTATTAAATTCCTCCAATACAAGAGGCGCTCACATACACTTTCTCTTTGAAATTGTATTATGGGGCATGTTTTCTCCATGGTATGCTAGGAAGTAAGGACCAGCAACATGTGAGGTTGGGACAGTTGTGTATCTGGAGGGTGCCATGTCAGAGTGCACATTTGAACTGGGCCTCTGGTTATGTAGTTTGTGATTCTTCTCTCATGGAGAAGGACTGTAGCTCACGGCAGGTCATTGGCACCGCAGGCAAAAGGTCACACGTTCAACTCCTGGCACCTCCAGGTAGGGAAGCGAATTGTCCCCTGCCTGAAACCCTGGCAGCCGCCTCTCCAGGCAGCATAAACAATATTGAGCTAGATGGACTCTGCATAAGGCAGTGTCATGTGTTCCTATGATTGGGGACATTCCTGTCCCCCTTCCTGTTCTCTCAAGTCGGAGCTGGAGGCTGGCCAGAGGTAAAGCTCTGGCGATGAGGTGAGAAGAGGTTCCGTTTTCTTTCTATGTGCTGCTTTTGCTTCTAATGTGCTGCTTGGGCAGGGATAATGTAGTCTTTTAGCCCAGACCCGGCCGGCTGCCACAGACTTCATCCATTGAGCTCTTCAGGCCAAGGTGTCTAGTGCCTAATCTTTTTTATATATATAAATCCTTCTTTTAACTACAGATAAGCAGTAAAAGTAATAAAGCCATCCTTTCCAATTTTGTGAAAGAACCAGCCATGAAATGTGTCTAATACACTGACATGTGTGGAATGATTAAAATCCTGAGCAGACAGGAAAAGTAGATTGTAAACCTGCATCACTTGTGGTTATGCAATTGAACTGACAGTTGTTGTGTTTGAAGTGCTGTCCCTGTAATGGAGTGTCCTTGAGCTGTCGGAGCAATGAGTGGGTGCTGTCTTTTCAGAAGCAAACATCCAGCTTTCTGAAGGAGTTGCCTGTTTTGCTTGACGCTCTCAAGACTCTGGTTACAGACCCAGTGCCAATTAGCTACTTAAGCTCAGCCTGAGAGCAAAATTTAATGGTCCAGGTGAAAAGATACTGAATATTGATGGAGATGGTACCCTTCTTATTTATTCCTGCATGAATGACACTCAAGACACTCAAGCAGCTTTCCTTTTCCTTTCAAGCCAAAGCAAACAAATTGCCAGGCCATGCAAGCTTCCTGGGGCAGGGGCCTGTTTCTTGTTCTTTCTGCTTACGTACATTTTAATGTATTTAAATATTTGTTGGAAGCCACCCAGAGTGGCAGGGGAAACCCAGCCGGATGGGCGGGGCACTTATTATTATTATTATTATTATTATTATTATTATTATTATTATTATTATGCCAGTCTGTAAACTAGTGGTAGCCAACATGGTCCAGACTCCTGACAATATGACAGCTACACCTGCTAAGTGAGATGGCCCAATGGTCTGACCTAATATAAAGTAATGTGTTGAAGCTTTTTCTGAAGGTAGCACTTTTATGCTGAGAGCAAAGGAGGTGGAATGCTTAGAGCAGGCTTCCTCAACCTCGGCCCTCCAGATGTTTTTGACCTACAACTCCCATGATCCCTAGCTAGCAGGACCCAGTGGCCAGAGATGATGGCCACTGGGTGACCTCTGGCCAGTCACCCAATTTAAACTTAACCTGCTTAAAGCTGGGGTGGGGACGACCATGTACACCATCCATGAGCTCCTTTGAGGAAAGATAGCTAATTTTATTACATGTATATTCTATCTGATGCATTGTTACTATATACATTTTCCCCTTAGTATGAGTGGTAGACAAGACTTTATTAGTAGCTCTGGGTTTGGATCCAAAAACACGTAACTAAGAGTTATCTATACCTTTGAGCTGTAATAGAAACCTCTCTAAAATGTGCTGAAACTCTTCAGTAGTGTCTTTTTGGAGCAGTGTGGGGAAGGAGTCAGTGCCCATTCTACTCCCAATTTGGGGTTCAATCCGGATTTATGCAAAGAAAAATATAAAGGACACCCAACAGTGCCCGTGAGTCTTTTGTATGCTTGGAGCTCTTTAGCCCATGTTATGGGGAGGAGGTGTGGCTCAGTGGTGAAGCCCACGCTTGGCAAGCAGAAGGCTGCAGATTCAGTCCTTGGCATCATCTCCAGATAAGGCTTGGAGACCTGGCTAGCCACTGCTAGTCAGGGTAGAAATGCTGAGCTAGGAAGGATCAGTGGTCTGACTTTGAATAAAGCAGCTTCCTCTTGTGGAATTTTGGCCTTTTTCGGTCATATGCTTAATCCTCTTTGGCTCAGCATTCTCCAAGATTTATTGCACCACCATTCACAGTCTCCCTTTGATGAAACATCAAATAGACTAGGCACCTTCAGCGCACTGGGGCATTGGATGATCCATCTGGGAAAGCAGAAGGTGTGTGTGTGTGTGTGTGTGTGTGTGTGTGTGTGTGTGTGTGTATACTGCTCATACTCATCTCAGGAATATTTTCCCATCTCTAAAAATGGAAACTAATTACAGCCATTCGAATGATCCCAAAATCCAATTGCATTTGCTTGAACAGATGCAATTGTGTTTTTACTACAGAAGTAGCAGATGCAACAAAACATGTCTCTCCTGTACTGATCTCTATAGCCACAGCGAACTGTAACCTTCCAACAGTTTGAGTTCACCCCCAAAGGCATAATCTTCCACTACTATGTGAAACTGTATACTTATCATCAGTATTTGCAATTTTGTTGAGTGCCTTAAAATGTCCACCCATTTTTTTTATAGCCTAGCACAAAGAAGGTTTATGTTCTGTATGTGGAGGGGAACACACTTGTAAAATTTCACCTCACCGCTAGTACTAGATTTTTGACTTTGTAGGGCTGGATATGATGTCAAAAGGGGCTTGTATGTGTGTTTATGTATTTAATGACCATCTTGGACTTTTAATATTCAGGTATTTGAAAGTTACTGAAATTTATCTAACATAGTGGTGACTGAAAAATAATAATAAACATGGTTTAAGAAGCCTGGAAGGATCCACTTACCAGAAAATATTAGAAAAACTAGTATGTTAATTTAGAAAAATTACCAAAGAAAGCATGGATGGAAAGTATAAAACCTTGATTTCTTATTTGATGACTATCTGGTCACCCCATAACATAATTTCTTTGGGTGGCTCACAAAAACAAATGTTATTGAAATAAAATACAAAATGTTAATTAAAACACAGCTATTTAAAACTAAATGTAAGTCCATAAGTTATTTAAAAGGTAGTCAGCTTGTGCTATAAAGACCCAAAAGATGGCTCCAGGTGAAGCACTCTGTTGTAAGAATTTTGAGGTCATAGCTGCCAAGTTATCCCTTTTTTTAAGGGATTTTCCATTATGCTGAATAGGCTTCCTCACGAGAAAAGGGAAAACTTGGCAGCTATGTTTGAGGTCATATATATATATAATAAATGCCCGAAAACCATTTTGATTCTCCCAAAATGACCAAATGTTTCTCTGCAAGGAGAGAAGGGGGGTGGGGGAAACCTTCTCATTGTCTTAGGAATTAAAGTGATAATCCCTGGCATCCTGATACCTGAGTGCCAGACAAAAGGGTGTGATTAACTTGGCTGGCAAACAGGGAAATGTAAATCTCTCTCTCTCTCTTTTTTTTCTTGATTAGGTTTGGGGGGCAGGGGGCAGGGTCTAGAATGCTCAGATTACTGCCAGTAGACCTCCCCTTTCATGATGAATTTAGGGAAGGCGGTCTTGGGCTACACCCCTTCTGTGACGTATGGGTGATGCTTCTGGGGGTGGGCTGAAACCAATTTCAAATTTCTATTTAAGGGCAGGACACCTTTGTTTGGGGTTCCTTCCTTGTTCTCCTGCAACAGCAAAAATAAAGGCTTTACTTCTCAAAATTCTCTGGTTGGCCTCTGTTATATTCTCCGACCGATGGAGAATCCAATAAGGGCTCTTGTGTACCCCAAGGGAATAAGGGCAGATTTTTGCTTATAACAACTCTAAGAAGGCTCTTCTATAACTGGGGTGTCATTACGAAAAGGCCCTCTTCTTTCCTACCTCACTTCATTTAGCAAGTATACTTAGAGCAGGACCTCTGAAGAGAATCTTGAAAATAGCCCCAAACAAGTGTGTTAATGACAGGCATTAAGAGAAACAGAGAAGAGTGTTGAAGCTCTGTGAAAGTCGAATAGAGTGGGAAATTTAAAGGTGAATTGTAGTGCTTGGCAAATAGAACATTGGCTGAAAAATATACCAAATACGGTTATTTTTGTTCCTTGGCCATTAGTAATCACCGTTGAGAAAATATACTATATCTTAGTCAAATACAGTAAAATATAAATATTATGTGGCACCTTCTAGATGCAAGAAGACATCTGGAAAACTAAAGCACTGCAGATGTGGTCAGTTAAGTGAAAATGCCATCATCTTCAGTTTTAAAAACAGGATTTCTGGTGAGTAATGTTGATGTGGCATAATAGACAGCTTAAATCCTATCCTAACCAGAGATTGACCTAGCTAGCCTCTGTTCCATCTTGCGGCATCAACATCCAGAGCAAACTTGAGATTGTAAAACATTAGAAATGTTCTATAGATAACTGTCGGAGAGTATCAGGTAACCGAGAAACTACTTGGTTTTATCTTAACCTCATTACATCTCCTAGGAGATAGCAAAATAGATCACAGCTGTACTTCTTGCTAGAAGTTGCAGGGGACAATTGTGTTTTTACTGCAGAAGACTGACACAATTACTCTGTGTAGCTTGTTTCAGAGACTGAAACCCATTGTCTTAATGGCCCTGTTCTGAAAGCTAATGCTACTACTTTATACAATAACCTGTTTAACTAACATCATTAATTTGACACAGTAGCCCTATACGAGTGTTCTATTTAATGAGCATGTGGGGGGGCGGGGGGCCATGCTGAGTAGCACCACCACCAGCCATGCTGTGCATGCTCAGTAGTGCTTCTCGCTGGCATGTACACACAGCACAAATGTCTGCTGGAAGGGGGGCTTTTACAAGTACAGCTATTCTCAAAGGCCAGCAACTATTTCTGCTGCGTGCACAGATGCAAAGGCAAGAGCTACACAGCACAGCCCTGTTTTTCCCCCCACCCCCAATCTGTTGGTTTAACTTGTAGGTAGAACTTCAAGGTAGGCCTTTTCTAGTCCTGGATTTTAGGTATTCAGACACCCAGGTGCACAGAGTGAGTTGAGATAGTAGGCTGGCCAAATAGCTTGCCACATTCTAATTGCTGTTGATTGACAAAATATGCCTCCAATTTTTGTGGTCAATTTCCCTCCCGTGCATTAGAATTGTTGATGTTGCAATGTTTCTTTTTTCGTATATGCAAAATTCAACTATTTCCATGGGTGACAATCAGTTCCTCTCAGATCTGTCTTCCCTCGTGACCCCACCACCGCCCCACTGCCTTTCTTCAAGGATGTTGGAAGGATAAAGAACAGTTCGAATGCTTAACGATGGCTAAGAAAAATGATTGATTGTCTTATTCTACTACCCTTCTAAATGGAATTATTTAATAATGGAAAAGTATGGACTTGACAAGTTCCTCATAGGAAGTTTATGACCTTCCCCTCCCTCCCTCCCTCCCTCCCTTTCTGTCTTCACTTGTTCTACCACGACTGTTCATCATCATTTTTTGAAATTTATTTAGATTTATAACCTGGTACATACGGTAATACCAAAGGGAACTATCCAGAACCTATCTTTAAGCCCTAAAGGCCCATTCCTAAATGGGAGTGTAAGAACAGGCATGTCCTAGCCGCTGAAATATCAGTGCAACAATAATCTCCTATTCATTATCTCTGCAGATTCAGGGACCTTCCCAGTTGCACGAAATATAAAAATTTGGGGAAGTCAGCCTCTATATTTTCTCAAGGCTTGCCATGGTGCATTCAAGTACTGTAAAGTAATCACAGTTCTGTAGTGGGCAGTATGTAACCCAGCTGAAAAGAAGGGCTAATGTAATGTACTAGGGGGACTCCTTGCCCCTGTCCCTGCGTGAATCTTGCACTGTTCCCAAATCTGCTCTGGAGAGTTGGGTGGACCCCCAGAAGAGATGTTGGGGGCATGTGGCAGGGCGAGAGGTAGGGACTGTTCCATTGTGCAAGGAGATCTCCTGCTGGTGACAAAACGATCTGCAAAGCACTGTGTTGAATGCAACCCTAAATGTTTGACGATGTGTAAAGTATCGAAGAGATGTATTATTTATTATTTCAAATCATTTTCTTAACATTCCAAGGAGGTTGACTATCTAAATAAACCAAGTTAGAAAAGCATTAATAAACGACAAGAACATGACAGGAAGCAGAACAAAGTAGAAACAGCAATAAGGAAATTGCCAGTTAAAACACAGGCGGCACTCAAACAGCAACAGGTTTTTTAAAACATAGTTAAGAATGTGCCCAACTGTCCTTTACCTTTCCCCCTAGTGTGCAAAGCTTACTATCCTTTCCCCACCAGAACAGGGTGGATTTGATTTTGATCAAGGGAAGTAATAATACCACTGTATTCTGCTCTGGTCAGACCTCACCTGGAGTACTGTGTCCAGTTCTGGGCACCACAGTTCAAGAAGGATACTGACAAGCTGGAACGTGTCCAGAGGAGGGCAACCAAAATGGTCAAAGGCCTGGAAACAATCCCTTATGAGGAACCTCTTGGAACTTAGCATTTAAGAGGCAAGAGGTTGATTCTGTGTCTATAAATTTGCAAAGGAACAATGGGATTAAGGTTTCCCCCCTCAGCTCTGTATGTTTATTTTTTAACATTCTTCCTGTGAAGAAAAGGCATGTTATCTCTGTAGACACAAGTCCACACTTTTTTGAGAACTGCAAAAACAAGCATCTGTGATGATATCTTCTCGTTAGAAAAACTGCCCCAAATAATCTTACAAAAACCTCTGGAATAGCAGGACATTGTGAATGGATTAATGGAATTCATTTACCAAAATTTTTAAAATATTGCATATGAAGCCTCATGCTACATAATTAAAAACAAATACTCATTTCCTAATGAATAGCCTTTGGACTATAATGTAACTTAAGTAGAAAATCTTTTTCCTCCAAAAGCATTTTATTTTTTTAAAAAAATCTGATTTAAAATAAAATAATTGATTTAAAATTAAAAAAATCTTTTACACACACACACACACACACACACACACACACACACACACACACAAGTTTTTATCAATGACTCTGCTTTTAAAGGTATGCTGGTAGTGATGAACTTCATGGTGTGTGGGTTTGCACTTTGCAAATGGACAGAGCAATCCAATGCATGTTTGCACACATGCATGCACACTTTTCATTGGGTGGAGGTGTCCCTCTGCCCAGCTCTCCTGGAGTTTCCCCTTCCACCTACAGGATCCACACTGTTGGCAGCCAGTGAAAGCCCTTAAAATGAGACCATTCAATAGGCAGGTTTGGGAGGAGCTAAGCTTCCCTGGAATTAGCTGGACTCTGAGCCAGCCCCACTACTGCCCATGCCCCCCCTCCACCTTGAACCCCCAGCTGCCATGCATGACAGGGCTGCAGATGCTGTGGTAGCTCTGCTGCCCCATAAAGTGCTGCCACTCAGTGGCCAGAGTCTGGATCATTCACTAAATTCTCTGCCATGCCAATTCTGAAATTCAGATCCTGATGGCAGGTCTCAGCAGATGCTAGAACAGGGGATGCTAGAACAGGGGCTGGCAAGGTTTACCTCGCCTGAGCTGGTTCACTCCCGCAGAGATCACTCCATGGGCCGGACCACGCCTGCACAGACGCGATTCCCGGTGTCTGCATCTGCGCAGATGCGGTTTCCGGTGCTGTGGAAGCAAGCCACGCTGCACTGGTTTAGCGCAGCGCGTGGGGACTCACTGAGCAGGTGCCTTGGTTCGGGGGTGGCTCGTGGGCCATTTAAACGACCCCCTTGGGCTGCAGGTTACCGACCCCTGTGCTAGAAACTCCTTTTGAAAGCCTACATGAAGATTTAGATCAAATTGGAGGGTAAAGCACTCTGCTTAATAGCCTTTTGTGAAGCCCTGCAGTATTCTTTTTAAACAGCCTCATCCTATTTCGTGACAAAATATACCATCTTTTTCCATGTATAAGACGCCGTGATGTATAAGACGACCCCAATTTTTTTTAACCCCAATATTATGAAATTAAGTTGCTTAGCTTTGGGGTGGGGTGGGGTGGGGGAGGTCACTTCCGCCAATTGTTCACCCGCCTGCCCACCACTGCCGATTGCACACCTCACCGCAGTCACCGCAGCGGCCAATTGTCTCACCGTCACCAACAGCCCACCCACTTGCCATAGCTGCCAGTCGCCTGCCCGCCTCGCCACAGCCACCAATCGCCTGTCCAATTGCCACAGTGAATCGCCAGCAGGCCCTGCCGTAGCCACCAATCACCCGCTCAATCACCGCTGCCATTTTCCTGCTTGCTGCTGCCATTAATCGCATGTCCCGCCTCTGCATTCACTATCCATGTATAAGACTACACCCAATTTTTGCCCCCCCCTTTTATAGAAAAAAGCACAGTCTTACACACACAAAAAATACAGTATCTGCTTTCACTTTTTTCACTTCCAGTTCAAAAATCGTGTGGGTGGAAAGAGAAGAGTTGTGTTGCAAAGTGAAGAGACTAGGGCTTGTTTATTTGTATAGTGCAGATCTTTTCTTAGCTCTGTGCGTGTTGTTGAAATGAAGTGCTTGGATTTCCTGTGGATTTCTGCTGCTGACACATTGCTTTAAACGAACAAATTTTCTTTCAATCAAAACTCTGAACGTTCATCCGGTAGCAACTTAAAGGTTTCCCTCGTCTTGTGAAAACAGCTTTAATGGAATCCACTCTAGCATAAAGGTCACCTTCTTTTTAATGACTTGCTTTTTACTTTCATACCCTTGGCAATTGATAGAGATTGCGCAGTATGAGACACGGAATGTCTTCAGGTATTGGATTTTTAAACATATGTGCTTTTGAAAGGGAATGTATATTTTTCCCTGGGTGAGGCAGACAGTGGCCATAAATTACTCTGCCTGTTGACCATTCAGGGATGATGATCTGTAAGTGCATTGCTACGTGTTTCATCATGGATAAGTTTTTTGTTTGTTGCAGTATAAGTGTGTGATGAAATGATGGCATTCAACAGTGCAGAAATTATACAGCCTGCTGTGATGTTCAGTCTTATGTCCTTATCTTTCCTGGTCCATAACAGGAGAGAACTCAGGGAGTGCAGTGAGAGTCTTGGCAGGATTGTGACAGGAGTTGGTTGGGCAAGGCCTTCAGGAGGGATACCGTAATTAAAATACAGAAGCAGGAAGGATTTGTAGATAAAGGCATCTGTCACTCAGCCCAACATGGGTGAGAGTCCTTAAAAATGGACTGTGATATACAACCTTTGTCCTTCCCATCAGGGATTCATCAGGTCCATTACTGACCACCAGCCCTGCAACTTTACTCTTGAGGAGACCAGAATGTCCTGCTGTAAGTAGTAAGTTAAGGTTCAGACAGGTTTCGGCCACAGAGCTCCATTTATTTTCAACTTCTTTTTCCGTTTGCCTTCTTCCTTTCCTTATATCCTTAATAAAACCATTCATTCATTCTCTTTATTGAGTTTACATTAATCTTTACATTTATCAAAAGAGAAAGAAACACAATTTGCTCTCAATTTATTTCAAAACCAGTTTTCTCTGCCCGCCCCCTCCAACCCTAAGAGTCAGCAGGACTCATCCAACTTTCTGTGATACTTTACTTCATTAAGGAACAACTCTTAATTTGTAATGGTAATACTGCTGATCAAGGGCAGAGAAAGACAAACATAGGAGACAGCAGCCTTGAGAGGCAGAAGGAGCAGGTAAATTGCTTGGAGCAGGTGACTTATGTCCCCTCCAAGAAACAAAAATGATGAAGATAAGATCCCAGATCACATTGCAGCAATAACTTAATTATAAAAACAGTTGTAGCCATGAAGCAAAAATGTGCAAAACATTCCATGTCTAAAAACAGTTAAATTTGGTCCCAATGCAGTATTTCCACAGCCTTCATTAAAAGCCAAAAGATAAGCGAATCTCAGCAATTTATGGGAATAGTAAAGATCCAACTATCATTACTGGTAATTGTATTAAGATCTTCAGATATGCAATATTTCTGTATTTTTTAAGAAGCATCAGAAATCTCAAAAGAATCTACAGTTTGTGATAGAAAAGCTTTTACTAGGAGACACAGCTTCCATGAGGAACCTGAAATCCAGTTTACATTGGCTCAACATTCCATCATAAAGACTGTGAGAAGGCCAATGCCAATGTGAACAGACTTGTGAGGAGTTGCAATAATTCTCCTTATCTCAGTAGGGTGTCTGAGGTAGGTCTGGAGTGAAAGTCCTACCAGCTACAAGGGACAAGGAAGGGAATGTACTTCTGCCTAAAGTTTTGCTCAGTTGGATCGGGGAACTTTGCTGGTATGAACCTAGATGAGCTTGGGAAATGCAGAGATTTCTTGCCCCTGAGAGTCAGCTGTTTCCCTGGACTGTGATTTGTGCGCTTGTAAAAATCAGCCTTCGGAGGCTTTTTATACAAATGGTAATTAGGATTCAAAACTTGTACGTGCAGCAGGGAACACTTTTTTGGGGAGGGAGGGAATTGTTTATTATCTGTAGGTTCTGCATTGTACATGCAGATATTGGCTTGAAAGTTAACAATTTTGGCTCTGCTCTAGTAAATATGTTGTAAATATACCCTCCTGTGTTAAAGGATCTGCCATAAACCGTGAACATCAAATGTGGCACTGTATTTTGCTTAGAAACCGCACCTTTTTGTCTAGAGTGGTATTCTTCCTTGTGTTTTCCTGTAATCTTTTAGGCTTACCCCAAATCTCTGCCTTCTTTTATGGCAGAACAAACATTCCTCTCTCTGTGTCACCTTTATTGTTTATACTAGTTTTAGAAGTTTTGGCACAAAGAATAAGATGCAATCCAGAAATTAAAGGAATAAGGGTGGGACAGAGACAATGCAAATTAAAAGCATTTGAAGATGACTTGGTGATCTCTGTAGAAGCACCAATAGAGTCAATTCTGAAAGTAGTAGATGAGATAAAAATTTGTTTGGAGAAATAGCAGGTCTTAAAATTAATAAAGATAAAACCAAGCTCCTGGTAAAAAACATGAATGATGAGAGTAAAAATAAATTACAAAATATATCAGGTCTAAAGACTGAAAAGAAGGTTAAGTATTTAGGTGTATGGTTAATAGCAAAGAATATAAATTTATATAAAGATAATTATTTGAAAACCTGGAATTATTAAAAGAAATTTGCAAATATGGCGTAGAATGAAACTTTCGTTGCTGGGCAGAGTGTCGACCATAAAGATGAATAGCAAAGAATATAAATTTATATAAAGATAATTATTTGAAAACCTGGAAATATTAAAAGAAATTTGCAAATATGGCGTAGAATGAAACTTTCGTTGCTGGGCAGAGTGTCGACCATAAAGATGAATGTATTAGCAAGAATGTTATTTTTGTTTCAAGCAATACCGGTGATCGGCAAGACAGATTGCTTCAACAAATGGCAAAAAGATATTTCTAAATATATATGTCAAGGGGGGGGGACCGAGAATAAAATAGAAAATACTGATAGACATGAAAGAGAGAGGAGGTGCCAAATATGAGGTTATACAATGAAGCATCTTGTCTGTGCTGGCTGAAGGAATGGTTAATAAGCATAGGGCTTATTAATTGGCATGCTAAGGTTTCAGAGTGCTGATCCTAAGCAACTTGTGATGAAGCATTAACACCAGCTGACTATCTTCCTTGCTTGGAAGTAGGGTTGCCAGACTCAATAGTGGACAGGACTTCTGTGCATTTAATTGCCCTGCTCTCTTTTGAGTCTGGAAACCTTAAAGAGAAACCAGCAGACCCTTTGCTTGGAAATTAAACAAAGGGTCTGCTGGTTTCTCTTTAAGGTTTCCAGACTCAAAAGAGAGCAGCGCAATTAAAGGCACAGAAGTCCTGTCTGGAAACCCTACGTGGTCTGGAAACCCTACGTGGTCTGAGTCTGGAAACCCTACGTGGAAGAGGGAACTGCATATCTCCTGTTCAGGCCAAATATGTTATACAGTGCTGAGAAATCAAGAAGAATGAACACAAGCTACAGGGAAGTTGGGGGGGGCAGCGCTAGCCTAAGTAATAAAGAAGAGAGAATCAAACTAAATAAATTAATAAATTACCCATAGCTTGTGTTTATTCCTCTTGAGTTCTAATAAAGGAAGAAGAAGGAAGTTGTCTGCAGATTAATGCTCTTGTGTGCCCTTTCATTATGAATAAAGAGCCTTGGTACAAGTGAAGCAGTTAACGTTCTGTGAAGTGTGTCTGAAGACACTCCAGAAAAGTTTCAAGGGACCACTCCTACATTTCTCTAAACTTTAATAGCAGGTACGTGCAAACTGAATAGTGGGGGAAAGGGTAGCACACTGGTTATTTTACATCTTTGGCACTGATGTGTGATTGATTTTATCATGTTTTCATTCCTTGACACTAGAGCCCAGAGTCAATCCTAAACCAATTAGTGCTTGTAGATTTACTAGTTCAGCAACCATCTGTTGGTGTGCATTGATCGCAAGACATTTCTGCCCATCTATGGAATCAGCTGGCAAATTTTAACATTGCTTTTCCCTTTGTGTATCTGATGGTGTGTTTTGAAAACAACTTTGTTGTGTGTCCAAAGGACCACCTGGTTATTTATGCTGCACATTGATCACAGAGATCTTCTGAGGGGGCACTTTTGGTGGTTCCCCCCGAGCCCTAAGGTTGGGTTGGACTTCACTAGGCCCTAAGGGACTCCCTACCAAATAGTAGTTCAGTAGGAACTATGTCTCCCTTCTTTCAGATGTCTTTTGAAAACTATAATGTTTAGGCAAGCCTCTGCAATACTAATTTTCTCTTCTTAAACCATCAGCATATATCAATGCTTTATTGATGTTTCTAACAATGCTTTTATGGGTGCTTTTTAGTGATCTTATTTCTGTACGTTGTATACTGCTTTGATGTATTTTTTTAATGGAAGTTCGGATTATAAATCTGTAAAATAAATAAATCTGTTAGGGATGAAAACAGGATTGGTTGTGTGAGTATGCCTTAAGCATTGGGAGTTGTAGCTCAATAACACCTGGAGACCCAAGGTTGGGAGACGCTGGTCTAGATTATAAAGATGTCTACAACTTGTCCTTTAAGTGGTTGTGTCAATTTATTGCCATGGATCAGCTTTTATTGTTTAGAGCCTCATGAAAGGGAGGGACAAGGAAACCCACATTTAATTGATGTTATCAGGCATATGAAGGGCAGTGATTAATAATGCATGGTCCTGCTTTTGTACGTAGAAAGTACATCAATAAAGTAAATTGTATGAAAAAGTGTGACCTTTTTCAGGATCAAGGGGAGAGCCCGATGAATAATTCAAAGTGCATCTCAACCTGAAAGGTGTAAACCTGATAGTTCTGATAATGCGGTAGTGAATTAGCTGTATAGGTTTGCACTTAACCGCTGTTGTCAGGCTGTTCTCGAAACCAAGAGATAATTTGAACATTATGGAAAATCAAGTTGACGTTAAATAAGTCTGAAAATAAACTGTGTTGGCTTTTTATAAATGTATTTAGCCAACTGGCCCGTCATTTTTTTAAAGCCTGGAATCTCATTACCTTTTATAATTTAGGGGTGATCAATGTGTACATTAAAGCGTCCGGTGCATTTTGTACTGGCATAGCTAGTAAAAAAAAAATCTATACTGCAGATGTAATGGGGGAAAGTCACTATGTAAGTCACAAAGGTGAATGGAAATTGTGACAGGGCAAGTTGCAGAACTTCACCTCTAACTTTCCTGCACATCTTGTAGGAGCCGACCCAGGTCAAAAATCTGGCGCCCTCCAAGTGTTTTAGAATATAACTCCAGTCAACCCCAGCCAACATTACCAATAGTCAGGGATGGTGGATGTTGCAGCCAAAAGCATCTAGAGGGCACCAGATTCTGTAAGTTGTTTAGCGCTGCCTGTATGAGTTGGAATATCCTGAGACATGAGCTTGCAAACATCCCTCTCCCTTTTCCTCCTGTACTGTAGTAGTATGAGAGGAGGACTTAGGCACACAATCCAGAGTTGTTCCATGCAAACCAAAGATCAGGGTTTAGCACAAGCCATCTTTATCATCTTTGTCTTGAAGATTTGAAATTATCCAGAGTTAGCTATAAGCCACAAAATCTGGTTTATACGAAACAAGCCATGATTTGGTGAAAGCAACACTAAAAACTGCTTGGAGGGAAAGGGCACAGACTCAAGTTTTTCTGTAGCTTTTCCCAGTTCATTCACACAACACTAAGCCATGGTTTAGTGCTACAGTATGTGTCAACTAGGCTGCTGTTTAGCTGCCAGCACCATTTTGGTGTGTGTGTTTTTTAGGTTGCAGGACTCTCCTGAAAAATCAGCAGTTGTAGTAGACAGTAGAGAATCTTTCTCTCTTCTCTGCTGCACTGAGCAGGCACTCAGCCAGCCAGCCAGTCTGCAGACCTGCTTCCCACAGAGAGAAAAAATGTCTCATCAAGAAAGAAGAGCGTGCTTAATCTGGTAAGGTCAGGAAGAGAATGGAAGAGACAGGATGAGAAAAGAGGGAGGAGGAAAGTTTTAAAAAATGTTTGGTGAACATAGAGAGGACATCTGTCATGGATGCTTTAGTTGAGATTCATACACCGCACGGGGTTGCAAATAGATGACCCTCTACAATTCTATGATTATGTGAAAGTAGAAATTTATTTCGAAGTTCACAGAATGCATTCATGCTGGCTGTTGTTAACACCACATGAAGTGATTGTAGCATTTAACCTGAACATGTTTGCTACCATGTGTTGATATTAACGGCTGAAAGCTGTGTCAAACATCCCTTTCACAAAGGAGCAATAAAACCCTTAAAAAAATAAGTAATTATGTAACACCTAAGCAGCCTTCATTGTTACGTTTTGCCACTGTAACTCAACTAACTTGATTATTTAAAATCCTTGTGTTCCTTTGTAAGCCTTCAACAATATGTGAAAAATTAAAAGTGTTTTTTGAACACAAAGGCCATTGTTGGTTTCATCACTCCAACCAGCCATATGTGTGCATTGATCGTCTTTAACTGAAAGGATTAAGGAAAGGTTATGCAGTGCAATGTTCAACAATCAAATATTTTTAAAATTTGTTAATCCTGCTTCTTTAATTTGTTAATCCTATCTGAGAATTTAATGAAGCCCGTTCTCCATGGTTATGACATGGATATATGTGCACATAACCAGAAGGCAGGAATTCTCTTAAGTCAAATGTCACATGTGATGTTCAGTGCATCATGAGGATTTGCTTTGGTGGGTGTGCAGGAGGGATGACATGTAAACCTTTGTAGCACCCAAAGCAGATCTTTCTATTATCCTACCAGTGGGGCAGTTTTTCTACAGAGTAATGGAAAGTTTTGTGGGATGCTTAAACCGCAATCCTTGGGAACAAAATACGTGAACACCAAGGGACTGACTCTTCATTAAGGAAGCATAGAACTTGTAAGTTTTAAAAGCAGCTATAACCTTGCACATTTTATGGCTGTGACAAAGAATGATTTGGTCACAATAATAAAACTTTAATTTTGGTTTTGAAGAGAGTTTCTGCTACAGTAAATATGAGAGGCAGTTTTAAGATTCTGAACTTGGGGCATGTCTGCATTGGATTTTTGTTCAGAATTGCTACCAGGATGCTATTTTTTAAGAGCAGCCTTTACCATTCTGGCACTTCCACCATTCCTGTAGTCCTACAACATCTGGAGGTTCCAGATGAAGCCCTGGTGAAGGCTGTCTAAGAGGATATGTTTCAGACAAGAGATTATTTATTTTCTCAAGTCCATCTTATCTGTGCTGCTTATGGGGTTTTCGACACACAAGTTAGTGTGAACATCCCTTTTGAAGAAGGATATTGTCATGTGAAAAATGTGTACAACTCTTTGTGGGTCTTGGTTCTAGTGCACTATGCATAAGTTTATAAATCTCTATTGTGTCAGCCCTTGCCATGTTGTAAACATGGAAAAGTCCCAAATGTGACCTTTTCTCCATGGGAGGGTTGTTCAATCCTTTCTCCAGGTGGACAATTTCCAGAACTATATATTGTTTCAAGTGTAGTTGCGCCATAGATTATACAAAATGGTGCACCGTGTTATTGGCAAATTTATTTCTGAACCCTTTCGCAATGATCCCTAGCATGGATCCTGGTTTGCCACCACCAGCTCAGGCCCTTCAATGTATAGTGAAGTTAGGGATTTAACTAGTAGATATGCCAAGGAATCACTTTTTCTGTAGACATCCGTTTTGCTCCAAAGTCAATGATTTTGTTTATTTGTTCTAACCCCAGCTTGCAACACTTAATGACTTTATAGATTTCATGGAATAAGAACTGGAAGACACCACAAAGGTCATCTAGTCCAACCCCCTGCAATGCATATTTTGAAGAAATCTTTGGGGTGGGAGGGAGTTGGCTTGTTTTTCTTTACAGGCAAGGTGTTCAAAGGTAGGACTTTCACCCAGTTTTTTCTTAAAAAATGCAACCACAATCAGAGTTGCCAGTGAACCTCTCCACATCTTTCTGCACTCAGCTCCTTCTGGACTCATTCCTCTTTCTGTGCCAGGTCACCCTGGAAACAGCACTAGTGCTGATCTGGCACAGGAAGAGCAATGCGACTGGAAGAAAGTCAGAGGGCTGCAGTGATTGAGAGACTTGCCAGCCACTGATCACAACTATTGAGACTTTATTCTTTTGGGGGGGGGGCGGAATTACCCTTAGTGTTCTCATCTGTAAACCCAACTCAATCCCAAAATTCTCGGATTTCTCACATGCCTCCTAACCCTTTGGAGATGCTGTCTTTTTGTCACTGCTCACAAATACTGTACTACAATTCAGTGAGACTAAAAATACCTGCCCGGCACTACAGTTGATTGTCCTTTAACACAGTTTGGAGAGATTCTTTGGGAGCACCTCATAATGTCCATTTTGTTTGGGGTGTCACCCACAGACTTGACCACCTTATTGCTCAGCCTTTGTTGTTCAATGGCCTGTTCATCTCCCTAGCTGGTTTTCTGCTTTTGGTTTATAATTTTATTGCTGTTGTGTCTGTTTCTAACGATGTTCCCCATACTCTACTCCTACTCCACTCCGTGTGTGTGTGTGCGCGTGTGCATGCGTGCGTGCACGGGGAGAGAGAGAGAGAGAGTTTACATTTGAGCAACACTTCATTCTGCCGAACAAAGCTTTCTTGCCTCCAATAGCTTCTTTGTGCTTTATAACCACACTGGCATTGGTTTTGGCTAGGCGCTACCTTTCCTGATCTGTGGTATATATTTTAGCTGATGTTCTATTGTGGTTTTAAATAACCCCCAGTCTTTCCATAGAGATTTGCCTCCCCTGACTTTCTCTTTAAACTTGTTTTTTTGTACTATTCCCATCCATCTTTTTTAGAAACTTCGTTTTGAAATCAAATGTGCTACTTTGGGGCTACTTTCGGAATTGCACTGAAGAATAAATAGAACAATTAATTTTGCTTCTCTGGCTGGACTCTTTTATCTGTAAGCCTCCTTCAAGTGGACTCTGCTCTGCTCAGATACCAGAAAGGAGCAACACTCTTCTGTGAAATGGAGAATCAATCTGACACTGCAGGAAGAACTTGCTCTGCTCTGTAACACACTTAGCATAATTGTTATTCCAGTGTTGCTTTTCATCATTGCACTTCTGAAAAAAAGAGAAAATCTCCAGAAATGCATGCATCTGTTCTGTGCATAGAATTTTATTTGACTGGAAGGCTAATCAATAAAGTTCTATAATTCATTCTTTGTTCCATGTATTCAAAGTCACACTTCACAGACTTCCAAAGCTATGGATAGAGATGGGGAGATGGCAGAGAAAAAAGCCACTTCTAGATTGCCCATATCTTGGAGGTGGGATTCAGTCACATACAGTAGTACCTCGGTTTAAGAAGAATCATGTTTATGAATGATTCGGTTTACGAACTCCACAAAACCAGAAGTAGTGTTTGCGAACTTTACCTCGGTCTACAAACAGAACAGTGGAAGGGCACCAGCGGTGGGAGGCCTCATTAGGGATAGCATGCCTCGGTTTAAGAATGAATTTGGTTTAAGAACGGACTTCAGGAATGGATTAAGTTTGTAAACCGAGTTACCACTGTATTGGCAAATTCAGGCTGCATGCTTAAAGCTGATTTGGAGATCGTGCACAAACTCGCTTCACCAAACAACAGGACTTCATGCAATAAGGAAATTGACAGGAAAAGGCAGTGGGAAGTGTGAGATAACACTTGCTTTGGTGCAAATTCATCTCTCCCTGCTGCCCGCTCACCCCCCCCCCAAATCAGCATGAATGCTCAGTAAGCAAGTTGTCTGGAAGCTCCCCATAAGGGAAACTTGTAATTTAACTGGTGTGTGTGTGTGTGTGTGTGTGTGTGTGTGTGTGTGTGAAACCAGCTTGAAAACAGTTCTGTTGCTAATTCCCATTACGTTACTGGATGGTCCTGAACCCTTCTTGAGTTCCATCCTTTACTGTATGCCTGTTGACACGTGCCCATACTGTACAATGTCAGTCTCACTTCATCCAAGGTAATCTCCTGCACTGATCTCTTGAATTAATTCTCACATTGATGTATCATCTCTCTTTACAGTTGAGTAAAGACCATATTATACAGAATTAAGATGGTATTTTTGGCAGGAACGTTAATGAACCTAATTAGATGGGCCGTGGGCCAATTCTGCTTCTAAAATAAATGAGGTATTCTAATGCACTGGACTTATCATCTTTTCTTTTCTGACCACTCCTATGCCTTGTACATGAAAGGGCATGAACCCTTTTCCTGTGGTGGCAAGAAATTTCTGACTGACTATACTATTTTCAGAGTTTAGGGTATATTCCAGCAAGTTAGAATGCAAAGCTGAGTCAGTGAGGGGTGTGATCTGGTCAGGATATTGACTGCAAGAAAAGTCCCATGGGCAACATGTCAAGCAAAAATCTTAAAAGGAAGATATCCATGCAATGGTTCTTGTACTTATTTCCATGACAATTTATGGCAAAATGTGCAGTAAATGTTAAACTGAAATAAATCATCCTGTGGATTTGGGACCCCCAAATCTGCCTTGCCTCCTTGACCCATGGGCTCCTTCATGAGATGAGAATCAGGCACAACTGTTTATTTAGATATATTTGCCAGACATTCAGAGATGTCCTAATAGTAAATGGCAACATGTGATCTCTACGGGACCGCCTCTCCCGGTATGCCCCACAGAGGACATTAAGGTCCACAAATAATAACATACTGGAGATCCCAAGTCAAAAGGTAATTAGACTGGCCTCGACCAGGACCAGGGCCTTCTCAGTACTAGCCCCGACCTGGTGGAACGCTCTTTCCTCTCAGGAGACTAGGGCCCAGTGGGAGTTGTCATCTTTTCGTACGGTGTGCAAGACAGAGCTGTTCCGCTTGGCCTTTGGACTGACTCCCCTAAGGCTTTATCCCAGTGTTTCCCAACCTTGTGCCTCCAGCTGTTTTCAGACTACAATTCCCATCATTCCTGACCACTGGTCTTGCTAGCTAGGGATGATGGGAGTTGTAGTCCAAAAACAGCTGGAGGCACAAGGTTGGGAAACACTGCTTTATCCTACGGATATTTAAATGAGGTTGCACTTGTAGATTCCTAATTTTAAAATTGAATTTTAACACTGTATTTAATCTGCATTTTAATTGAATTGTTTCTTTTATACTTGCTTTGATATTCTTGTTGTTAGCCGCCCTGAGCCCGGTCTTGACTGGGAAGGGCGGGGTATAAATAAAATTATTACTATTGTTATTATTATTATTATTATTATTATTATTATTATTATTATTATTGCTGAATGGTTTCACTTGCAGGCTTATTTTACTGTAGGATAATTTGTTCCCTGGATGATACTGCTGATCGAGATGATATTGGTGCATGAAATGGTGCTTCCTGACCTAGACAGGCTCCTGTTCGCTTGTGCAATCATGAGACAGCTTCTTGGTCAAAGTACGTCACTTGGGCACTCTCTCTTTCGTGCTATTTGAGTGCGCATGGTGTGAATCAGGGGAATCTGGGTGTCAAGATATGGCTGAAGGAATACCGTGGTACCTTCCTGTACTTTCTGGCGTTCTTGCGACATGAAGTTTCATAGGCAGAATCCTATTTCTTCAGGTGCTTTGTTGGAATGCCAGCCATTTTTTCTTTACTTTAATTAAATTGAATAAGGGAAGGTGAGAAAAAGTAAAAAAAATAATCTCTCCTAAAAAAAAATTTCTGAAGTCGCTAAAATGTGGTGTTTTTTTTATCGTTCTTGGCTGATAACAGATAATCTGTTGCCCATAGGTTTGGGGATTATTATTTTTTTAAAAAAAGAAGACAACATAATGGCTTCCAGCTGCTCATATGTTGATAAATTGGAGGGGAAAGTATGTACCAGGTGAAGAGGGGTGTGTGTGTGTGTGTGTGTGTGTGTGTGAGAGAGAGAGAGAGAGAGAGAGAGAGAGAGAGAGAGAGAGAGAGAGAGAGAAGCAGCAGAAGCTCACGTTTCACTGTTTGATGGGTTACATCTAGGCCAGGCATCCCCAAACTTCGGCCCTGCAGATGTTTTGGACTATAATTCCCATCATCCCTGACCACTGGTCCTGTTAGCTAGGGATCATGGGAATTGTAGGACAAAACATCTGGAGGGCCGCAGTTTAGGGATGCCTGATCTAGGCTCTCCTTATTAAAAAAAACAGAATGCAAGGACACATGATTCTGTTTTACAATGGATATTATCACTGTGTATGAAAACACTCAACTTTAAAAATTTTAAAAAGAAAATATTTTCAATCCTGCATTTTCCTTTTTTAAATTGTGCAATGTGTGTAATTAGTACAATTGCATAAATTATGTGTTCAGTCTTCTTTAAAAAACCCCCACATACTTTGAAACCAAGAATGGCACAAGTTTGCATTTATATTGTCTATATTCTTTATTTTTCACCGCACACAAAATCTGCCCCATCATTCTGAGTATTATCTGGTTGTGTTTTCCTAACAGTAAACAGAGAGTATCTTTGGAGTACCCTTACCTTATTAAATGGCAACCATGCTGACAATGCTATTTATCATTTCCATAAGACCAATTGGTACAGAATTTATGTTAGAATTTTTGGTACACCAGAGATTTGGATCAAGTCATGAGTCTCCTCCTCCTCTAGTTTTTGGGGTTGTAATAACAGCCTTCAGCAATTTGGTACCCTCCAGATGTTTTGGACTAAAACAGGGGAGAGAGAGAGATGGGAGTTGTAGTCTAAAACACCTGGAAGGCACTGGCTGCTTTAGTTGAGATTGAGTGGTATGCAATTGTACAGCAAGCATTTTCTGAAGACTCCTGTTTGACTCATGCTAAGACAAGTGATAGAAATGGAAGACCAACTTTGAGCTTTGAGATTACCAGATATTCAGCTCTTTTAGTAACTAAAGTCTAACTAAGGAAGAGACCAGTGCCGGGTGGTGGTGGTTTAAAAAGGGGGGATTAAAAAGGGAGAGCAATCTAGATGGAGGGTGATCATTCATGAGTTCGGGTCATGACCAGTAATTAATTTGATATGGCTGAAAACTGAAAGCTGATGGAGGGATTACAAAGGAATGTGGCTAGCGAGCTAGTGGCATTTCAATTTGATACAGAAGGGGGGTGGATAGGGAAAGTAAACATAGCAAATGCATGAATGAAAGGTCTTTCTCCCTTTTTTAAATGGAGAAACAGCTAGTGTAGATTTACCTATACTTAAAGAATAGAAAAATCAGAATTTTTCTATTCAAGAAAAGTGGAATTCAAAATTACGAAATAAAATATTCATGTAACAATAAGCTGAAAAGCAGCTATCCACTATATTCAGTTCCCCACCCCTCCGGAAAAAAACAACAACATGAAAGAGGGTATCTCTGTGAGAAATGTACAATTCTGTGTACATCTGCCCAAAACAATTAAATAACTCACAGCCATTACATGGCTATAGAACTGCTTTCATCTTGTCCATTCCCCCCCCCAGCCCCAGCCTCCCATGTTTTTAACTGCCAACAATATCAATCATCTCATTAAGACTGTGAACCTAATTATTGCCAATACGGTAACGTGTGTGTGTGTGTGTGTGTGTGTGTGTGTGTGTGTGTGTGTTTTAAGAATGAAGCAAGGGTGAGGTGAGGAAGAAAACATTTTAAAATATCTGCTTAGAAAACAATGTTTGAAGGTTGAAAGCTAGCTGCTGCTGCAAGAATTCACTGATTCCCCCACTCTCCCATTTTTAGCATTTGCTTATATTTTTGTTTCTGGAAGGCCTTCGTTGAACATCAAATTGCTTTTGCTTACATGCATTTGCTAGTCTTTGAGAAACGATGGTTTCTTAGCATTCTGAGACCATCAGGAATTTTGACCACTCTTTAATCTTTAATCATGGTTTCAGCGTTGCCATTGAGTCCAAGGTTTCTGGGGCAGCAATCAGCAAAGTGTTGTTACAGATGTAAGTTCTGATTTAGTAGCTCCAGGAAAGGGAAAGACCTTTGTATGGACATTTTAAGTGTATAGTTGTCCCAGTGTGCTTGGACTTGTACAGTGTCTGACAGAGCTATGGTCATAGTTACCCCCTGTTGCCCCAGATAGTGAAATTATTATCCTAAAGCTTTCCGACACATTATCTCTCCTTTTAAGTGTAGTTGAATCTGTTTTCTTTAATGTCCCATTGCATGCCCATGAAAGTACCACGTTGTGAGTGTGAATATTATATTGTATGTATTTGCATTCTTCTTTTTCTTCTTCTGCAATCACTCATAGCCGAGTAAGATTGTCTTCCATAAACACAGTTTCAACAATGAGTCCGTAAGTGACTGTGGAGGTCAATTCTGGATCCACACATCCTTCCACAGTGGGGACATTGGTTTCCAGGTGGGAGTTGATCACGGTGTGGATTTGCCAAGAGTGCCTTCCTCTTAGCATGTTTCTCCCTTGCGTCTTGAGTTTGAGTGTCTTCAAAGCCCATGACACCTTTGGTAAAGGCTGTTCTCCAACTGGAGCGCTCGCAGGCCAGTGTTTCCCAGTTGTCAGTGTTTATATAGTACAATGTCTCAGATTTGTTTATCCCCAACAACTGAAGGGCACTGAGTTCATGAAGGCTGTGCTAAAGTATAGCTTTGCATTAAATTCAAGTGTTCCATGCATGTTTTGAAGATCTGCACTGAATATTCCACTGAAATGTTAGTTGATTAACTTCTTCATTTTCAGTCGGGAAAGCTATTATACATGAGTGCAATTAATGAAGGAAAAGGAGAAGGGGGAAATGCACTGATACTATATCTTCTGTTTCATTTTTCAGCGGAACCCCTGCCTCTCATGGACCTGTGCCGAAGATCAATCCGCTTTGCCCTGGGCAGAGAACGCCTGCATGATATAGAAACTCTACCTTTGCCTCAGTCTTTGAAAAATTATTTACAATACCAGTAATATGAATTCTAGACCTCTAAATGGTAGAAATTGTTTACATCAGAATATAAATCTTCGTGGTGGATATTTTGAGTGTTATTTAATTATTATTTTTAAATGTTTCTTTTTCTTTCTTTTTTAAATCAACCGTGGCAGAACATTTTGGAGACTACTAAGGAATGTGAAAACTCTTTGAGTTGGTTTGGATCTTTCAGTGAAATTATTGTTGCCTACACTGTTAGCAGCCTTGTTATTGCAGAATCCAAAGCTTGCTTGTCTTCACAGGTCACATCCAAAGATGAGCTGTATGCTGACTTAGGTCTGGCGCTGGATATGCAGCCCATGAAGATCTAATCCCCAAAAGCAGCCCTAGAGCAAAGGGGGCTAGGAACTCCCTTTGTACAGGTTAAACGTATGCTACCAAAAAACCCCACCAATAAGCTGTTTGGAGGTTTCTGAAAACCAGAATAACAACGTCACAGAGATTTAACTAGTAAGACATGCCAAGGAACCGCGTTTTCTGTAGAAATCTGTTTTGATCCAAAGTACGGTAAGTTCCTTACACATAGAGGTTGCCTGTTGTCATTTGTGAAGGAAAGTGCTCCGGATTGCGCTCTAGATTCCCACAAGCTCTGTAGAAGGGAATTGGGAATCTTTGTGCGCACGGAGCATATGAGCTGCATTGGAACTGCTAGATTGTGGCCTTTACTTTTAGGTGCTCTGCCTTTTCAGAATAACATGCTCTTGGTACCCAACCCACCATATTTTAAATTATGTCATAAAAGAGCTGTGTCTTGGTTTCAAAGGTAGTTGATCTTTTCTGAAGAAAATTGGCTCAATCTGAAAATCAGTTAAGCTAGCACATTTCAGCTGGTTTTTGTTCTGTTGCTTCAGTAGGGTGGAATTTCCTCAAATCAGTGTTTTCTAGCTTAACTTGGTTGCCGATTGGGCTGACAATTCAGTGTTTTCAACAACAAAACACACACACCCTGGCTTTCAAAATATGTCACTTTTTAAGTTGGATTTAAAAAAATCATTTGTACTTCATGAATTCCAAATGCTGGGTTTCTTTTAATATGTATGTGACACAGTATTTTGCATATCTGTTCAAAGCTCTGTACAGAGTGTCCAATTTTAAGTTGTCTCCCCAGGGGGTGGCTTTTTTGTCATCTTCTCCACTGCTTGCAATATGTATCCATTTGTCGGGATCAACTTTTTTTTTTTTAAAGACACTGCTTTCTTTTTTGCATTTCCTACTTTGTTCAAAGTTCTCTGCCTGATCAGTTATCTAGTTTATAACTGGAAGTTGTTGTAAAGGCAGGTTGGCGAATGTGCAGACTGAGCTGCCTTCAGCATATTTTAATGTGAATTTACCGAAGAATGAAGAAAAAGTTTCTAATAAAGTCTACTGTCCAAATTGCGGCTCGTGCGAGTCTCTTTTCCTTCCCCACTCTCAAGTAACTTGTACAGAGTAGAAGCAATACAACTGAGTTGTGCTCACAAACCACCAAGCCAGTACTTTACCTTCCCTACCATTTGTTATTTCTGCAACAATATTTTTCAAACCAATGGAAAAGTCAGAAACAGAATGGTATGCATTATGGATTACCTTGTTTTATAGAAACTGAACCACATCAAAGTTGTCATAGTATACTGGGGCTGTACTGTTTCTACCATACCTACAGTCGTTCCTCCCATCACTTCTGTCCTTCTCAGTTCGATACCTTAGTATTTTATTTCACCCTTTAGCCTGTTTCCCCATGTCAGCCGACACTCTTCACAATGCAGCTCCTACTCCATAGGGTAGGATGGCAGGTGACATACAACAAAGGATGCTGGTTATCTCCCAGATGTCCAGATAGCATTGTTTCCAATTCATATAGCACCACCATCAGGCCAGGAGACAGGATCAGTCTCCTCATCATGCCAAACTGGTCTTGTCACTGAGACAGGAACCAGCTTTTCTGTAGCGTTTCCTCGGAACGCTATATTAAGCCAATCACTTTCCCCATAGTGAGACCTTCTGCCAGCCTTTTCCCACAGGAAGGCCTTCCTTTGATTCCAGTTCCAGTTTGGAGACCTCATCTTCATAAGTTCAGAAAAGTTACCTGCCCTTCAGATTGCTCCTGAAAGTATGTCATTAGATGCTCACAACATTTCTGAGTGGGTTTTTTATTTTATTTAAGAATGCTCCTGTTTTTATATAGTTACAATGTTTAATTATGGATGGTTGTTATGTGTTCTCCCCCCCCCCCAACTTGATTGTAAGACGCCTAGACACTGCCCTGCACAAGGTAATTAGAAAACTGGATATCACCAAATACTTATCTGTGTATGTTAGCCACCTTAGAGTATCGGAGGTAAGCTATAGTCATTGCTTTAACTTGTGTTAATATTTACATGCTGTGAATGATTTGGAGAGCATAAAATGAAGACACCAGTCAACTTCTTTTAAAAACGAAGGTAAGTGGTTAATTTGTGGGGCAAGCAGCAATAAAATGTTTTTTTCCTGCTTTGAAGGAAAACTGCCTAATACTATTTTTGGACTTAAAAGATTTATGCTTTGTCATTATTGTCTTTTGTTTACTGTGTTTCCTATCTATCCATTTTTGTTTAGGTATTCTGTTTTGTACTTTTTCCTCCACAGATGTACTGCTATATGCTTAATGGGCAAGTTAATGGCATTTTTGTGGTATAAATTAATGTACATTATCATTGGATGAAACAAGCCAAATCAATAGCCATCTCTCCTTAAATACTGTCCATTAATTTAATAAGTGCACTGCTGAGATTTGACATTTCCATGGGGTTCGGCTGCCATCCTGCCGTTTGCAAGGAAAGGCAGAGGCCAAGGTAAGAAAGTATGAGCAAACATAGCCGAGATTTGTTTCAGTCTGAGATGAAGTTGAAGAAGTGAAGCCAGAAGTGAAGAACCTGAGGGCCACTCAACCTTCCAGGGGCCAAATGCCAGTGGTGAGGAAGGTACAAAGCAGGGCTGGTGAGGGGTGTGGCTCAGAAGGATGTGTGGCCTTAGGGGAGCCCCAAGAGCAGGCACCCCCAAACTTCAGTCCTCCAGATGTTTTGGACTACAATTCCCATCATCCCTAACCACTGGTCCTGTTAGCTAGGGATCATGGGAGTTGTAGGCCAAAACATCTGGAGGGCTGCAGTTTGGGGATGCCTGCCTAAGAGCATAGAGAAGCCTAGAGGACCACATTTGGCCCAAGATTCCCCATCTCTGGGTCAAGCTACATCATTACAACAAAGAAGGTAGGTTTGATGGAGGGATTTGATGAAAGAGAAGTAGTGCCATGTGCATATTCTGGAAGGCAGTTTCCAAAGAGACCAGATAGCTAAGGGTAGAGCTGGAAAAACAAGAGATTGTGGCAAAGCCCAGAACAGCTTTACATGTTTGTTCTGAGTATGGAAAGGGAGAAGAAGTCCATGCAAGATCTTATCTTAGAATTGTAGAGTTGGAAAGGACCTTGAGAGTCATCTAGTCCAGTCCCTGCAATGCAGGAATCTCAACTAAAGCATCCATGACAGATGACCATCCAACCTCTGCCTAAAACATCCAGGGAAGGAGGGTCCCCCACCTTCCAAGAGAGTCTGCTCAGTGTAGTTAGTTCAGCTAATTCATATAATCCAAGCAGCAGATTTTAGAAAAAAACAACAATATCATGAGAAGAAACAGCAGCAGTAGTGTGCCTCACATAAGCTGCACCCTGTTTCTGTTTAAATGTAATATGCAGATTATTGGTAGCCAATAGGGAACCCATCAGATGTTGGGGTTGTTTGACTATAATTCCCATCAGCCCTAGCCAGGAACAATGGCTCTTGTAGTTCCACAGAATCTGGAAAGCATCACATTGGCCATCCCTGCTATAGATGGATGCAGGTTCAAAATGGAGCCCCAAAGCTATAAAGTTAATATATTAAGTGGTACTTTTAGAAAAGAGTGCAGATGGCATTTATATTTTGAAATTGCTTTTTACTAAGCCTAAATTTCCTAACCTACTCTATCACTGAAACTATTGTTTAGACACATAATTTTCCAGATAGTACATTCTTGTAAACATTAGCATTGACATTTTGCTGTTTATGATGCAGAAGCAAACCACAGATATGTCCTTTCAGCTCATTTGCCTGGATTTCTCAACACAAAAAAACTATTGCTGATGTAAAACCAGCAACAGCGATCGTAGAAGTTGCTAATTATAAGAGTTCCAGTGAATTTTAGATATGGAATTAGATGGTCATAAGCTTTTATGCATACAGTGCTATAAATGCAGTTGAGTAAAATATTAATGGCTGTGCAGACATACCAAGTTGTAGGGAAATTTTAATGTCAGATTAATGAATTTACTTGGGACTCCAGATTGGCTGCACTGCAAAATTGTATAATATTAATAAAAACACTTTAAAAACCGAGCCTTTAAAAGGAATTGGCAGCTAGAATAGATGTTCAGCCTTCTGTTTGTGGCCCTTTGCTTCCCATTCCCAACACCATTTACTTTATTTTTGTACCTATTCATGCAAGGGCACGGCAATCCCCTGAGGAAGATCAACCTTCTACTCCCTTCACTTTAACATATAAAATATATGCATTTTGATCTCTCTTTCCTCTCTCACTCTCATAAGAGTTATCAACCATGCCAGCTTGACTTTTTTTTACATTTTGGCTCCTCTTACCTGATTTGGTTCCCCTCATGTCTGGAGTTAGTTTTCCCCTCCTAAGCTTCTCAATATTACTCACACTCTGTTTCGTCTTCCTCAGTTATCATCTTCTATGTCAAGGGTGGAGAACTGTAGCCATCCAGATGTTGATGGACTACAGCTCCCATCAATCCTGACAATTGGCCATGCTGGCTGAGGCTGATGGGAGTTGGAGTCCAACAGCATATGGAGGGCTACAAGTTCTCCACCATTGCCCTGTGCCCTCTATAGATTTAACCAAATAATTGCAGATCAAATGTGGGTCAGGGACTACCGGCCCCACTCCCCTTTTCACTACCCGCTTTTAGGATTCTCCCCTCCCAAAAAGACTATTTTGGGGTGCTGCAGTCAAATATTGTTTTCAGGATGAGTTGTAGCCCCTCTATGTCTTGTTGCTCCTGGCTGTATGGAAGCAGTTTCAAGTCCCTATGACCTGTCATGTTGCCCCAGAACGTTGGTGGGCCCAATGACAAAAGATTGTTTTGAGATACCATGTGTCCTGGTGGCAAATCAGTATGTCAAGTCCCCAGTCCAGGCAAAGTCCCATGGAGATCCTAGAGCAGCAAAGCTGATGTTCCATCAACATGGGCAATTGAGAATTGAGCAGACACAGCACCTGAGCTCTGCTGCCCTTTTATACTTTGCATGCTGATTGCAGCACCTGGGCTTGACGAGGCAAGTGACCTTCACCTGCTCCAAGCCTACTCCAGTTGAGGAATCACACCCCTTCTCCCAGAGCTAGCAAGCCTCACTTGGCCAGCTAGTGATCTGGACTATGGGCTCTTGCCTGCCACAGCCTCCCTACATCTCAGAGCCCACTGTGTTTGTGGAGACAGGGGCTCCTCTGGCTCGGATTATGGGTCCTGCTGCTCTGGTTCCTGTGCCCTGGCCTCTTCCTGTTGCTATCCTCCATCACCCTGTGAGTATTTCCTTCATTGACCTCTCATTCCCTATTCCTTGCCTGCCCTGGTGTGTTCCAGTCCCGGCTACACCCCTAGCCAGGATCCTCTTCTCCCTGTTGTCCTACTAGTTCATGACACTCTGCAACGTCTGTATGTGACCTCATCATTGTTCCCAAACAGAAGGAGCAGGTTTCAAAGCGCTCCTGACTTCCTATTTCCCTAAGAGTCATTGGGCCCCAAATATTGTTTTGGAGTGTAAGCCCTCTATATTCCTGTCCTTTTATCCCTGATCCTAAGGAATGGGCTTTTGAGTTCATGCCATGCATATGGTCCTTGGGGTGCAGTCCCCACAAACTATAGTCTCTCATTAAAAATTCCCCAGTGTTTTGAGCTACCCTAGAAGTAGCCCTCTCATACCCCAACCAGTAGGAATATGGGACATGAATGTGCCCAGCCCTCTCCCTATAGAAGCAGGCCCTATCATGGTGCTGAGAGAACCATTTTGGTCACATGTCAATGATGGACCTTCTTTGCCTACCAGTACTACTAATCATATACAGTATATGACTGACTGCTTTCCCCAGCCAATAGGAATACATTTCAAAGCCCCATCATTCTGAGGCCTACATTTTTATTGTATCTGTAGGAAATGTACATGTATGGGACAACATTATTCATGTTTGTTGATGCCCACACCTGTGATCACAGTTAAGAACTCAGCATCTGGAACATTACAAGATAGGCCTCTGAATGACAGAGCTTTGAAATGTGCTACATTTGTAATGGTTTCTCAAAAGTAATTGTTGTTGTTGTTGTTTTATATGCCATCCATCTGACTGGGTTGCCCCAACAATATATATATATATATATATATATATATATATATATATATATATATATATATATACCCATTAAAACCAATGTTTTATGCCATGGGTTAAATATTCCAACACATGTTGTTTGGGTGTAATATACAGTACATATGTAGTAGCATGTATGAAGAATAATAAAGGCCCTTTAAAGAAGAACAAGGAAGACTTATGACAGGAAACTGGCACATTTTTTTTTACTTTATCTGGGTATTGGCAGTGAAGCAACTGTATTAATTGCTGTGTTTCAGCTGTGGAGACTTGATACACGCTGAAGTAAATTACATGGCATTATATACCTACTCCCCACCTATTTAGAGATTAAGGGTTTTCCTATGTAGGCTCAATTTGATCAGTTGGGTTGTTCCTTTTTTTTACTGACGTTAAAAGTGTGTCACATTTACAAGAAGTAGCTGCCCAAAGCGGAAAATTTTCTCTAGACAAAAAAAGACTGACAAGCCTATTGTGTTACTATGTCTACGCTGCTAAAAAGAAAAGGGAAGAGTGATCTAATGTGTTTGATGTTTTTATTAAGTACAATGAATTCTAGTGTCTGTTTCAAATAGCTGTTGTGAGCCTTTGTCATAGAAGCCGTCACTGGGGTTAACATCTGTTCCATGATCTGCCTGGATCAAATGCTTTCTTCATCAAAAGGGTGGCATGGGGGCTTGAGGGGAATGAAATGGCAATACATAAAGGTAGAAATATTGCTCCCATGTCAGGTTTCATCTGAAATCCACATTCTTCCAGAGTAAATAAAATCTGCTCTATGACACACACACTTGGAAAACACACACATTGCCATTTAAACACCTGGCAGAAATGAATGTGTGTTTTAATAGGAAAGGGCTTTAATCTTCCCCGGGAAATCCAGCTGGCAAGTGAAAACACTACTGAGATAAATTTATGAATTGCCTAAAGGGGCATGGCCTGGGTTTCATTATAAATCCCATAGAGAGATCTCAAAGACACAAGGATGTTGCGGCAGGGTGTAAGGGGCGCTTGTTGAGTGCATTTCATGATTGTGTCACACAAGTGTAAAAGGGAGGGTCAGGTGAAGAATTCAGAATCTTAGCTTTCCTCCGTATTGGCCTTTTCTTCAGAATTGCCATCTATACTATATCTGAGGGAGAGGGACAGACCACTCAAGTTCTCTCTGTGGCTGCATATACACAATACATTTAAAGCACTCACCTGCCCCTTGAACCTTGGGAAGTGTAATTTATCCTTCACAAACAACTTCCTAGCACTCTTAACAAACTACTGTTCCCAGGATTATTGGTGCTTTAAATGTAGGGGTGTAGTGGGGATTATGCTGTTGTTGTTTACTCATTTAGTTGTGTCAGACTCTTCATGACCCCATGGACCAGAGCACGCCAGGCACTCATGTCTTCCACTGCCTCCCGCAGTTTGGTCAAACTCATGTTCGTAGCTTCAAGAACACTGTCCAACCATCTCGTCCTCTGTCGTCCCCTTCTCCTAGTGCCCTCAATCTTTCCCAACATCAGGGTCTTTTCCAGGGAGTCTTCTCTTCTTGTGAGGTGGCCAAAGTATTGGAGCCTCAGCTTCACGATCTGTCCTTCCAGGGAGCACTCAGGGCTGATTTCCTTCAGAATGGATAGGTTTGATCTTCTTGCAGTCCATGGGACTCTCAAGAGTCTCCTCCAGCACCATAATTCAAAAGCATCAATTCTTCGGCGATCAGCCTTCTTTATGGTCCAGCTCTCACTTCCATACACCACTACTGGGGAAACCATAGCTTTAACTATACAGACCTTTTTGAGGGGGGATTGTAGACACCCTGAAAAGTGGCCTAATGATAAAGGAGTGTGTTTCTCTGTAACCAAAATAACAAACACTTGAAAAACAGAAGCCACAGAGCCACTGAGGTGAGGCCCACAGCTAAATTCCCACCACCCTTTCCTGTTGGCCTGCACCTTGCATTACAACGAGCCTTGAATTGGTACTGATGCATTCTGTTGCCTAGCACTGTGACAAGAGGGCAAGGAGGTGACTGCCTAAATACTCTCTGATTTTACTTTCAATTGGCTCAGCAGCAGAAGTAAGGAAATCCATTGTTGCCATACCCAGCCCCTCTCTTCCCCTCCTAAAGCTGCACACAACTCCCCCCCCCCCCACAGACACACCTGTCCACCCAGGAAAAGGGATTTATCTCACCATCAGTTAACCTTCAGCTGGGTTCAGTCAGTTTTTATTTTTTTTTCTACTGTGTTCCTTACAATGCGGTCCAGTTAATATATCAACACTCCGGATTCATGTTAATGCAAATAAAATATTAGGTTTTCAAATGATGTAACGGTCATTTCCGAGGTATGTTTGGTAATAAAAAGTGCTTGTTGAATCAGAGGAATTATGTCTCTGTCTTCCTGCTCTTCCTTGCCCTTTGCCATCACGCCAAGACATGCTTTTGCTTCAGCGAGTTCTACTGTAAAGGTCACCAGCAACAGCACCCACGAGTGTACATGCACACCCAGAGGCCTTCCATGGCACCCACAAGGTCCCAGCCCTCAGCTGAAATTAGGTTTAAAGAATCATCCTGTTGTAGCCAGTAAAATAGGTTGTGGTATGTGCTTTGTCACAGTACGTGTGCTGCCCATGACAGTTTCTCCAGTATGCAAATGTGCCCATAGGCCCTCAACATATGGGTGACCTCTGTTCTGCTACAATAATATATGGGTCTATGATCATGGTTTCTGATTGGTCCGGAAACCAATGTCCCCACTGTGGAAGGACGTGCGGATCCAGAATTGGCCTCCACAGTCACTTACGGACTCATTGTTAAAGCCGTGTTTATGGAAGACAATCTTACTTGGCTACGAGTGATAGAAGAAGAAGAAGAAGAAGAAGAAGAAGAAGAAGAAGAAGAAGAAGAAGAAGAAGAAGAAGAAGAAGAAGAAGAAGAAGAAGACAATAATATATGGGTCTATGATCATGTTTTCTGGTTGGCTGCTGATTAGAATCGGAAACCATGGATTGAAGCTAATTTGCAAACCACAGTTTGGGCAAACATTGGCTTGGCATTGCATCACAACTGACAAACTGTGAGTCTTAAGTGCCACAAAAAACTTAATTTCTTGAACAACAGATGCTGGGGCTGAAGCCTGCATGCAAGGTGGGCCTTTTCCCCCCTGAAGAGCCTTTCTCCTAGTTCCAGATGTGAAGGAACAGTTGTGGTCCCTCAGTGGTCACAGAAAAGCATTCTGTACAATTAGCATGGCACTGAAACCAGAGTAGAGGGCTTAGTTCTGATGAATGCTGCCTCAAATTGAACCCTGATGTCAAAACACTTTTTGTCATCTTGCCACTTTCTACTAAATATGCTCTTGACTGACTGATTCCAGCCCTTTGCTTTCATTCTGACAAAACAAGCAAAGAAATCTCACTGTGCTCGCTTCTCAGTGCCTAAAATATGAGCTTACATGACCTCTTTGTCTCTAAATATCCTAGGGAAAGCAAAAGAGTGCTGTATGTCACTTGGCAATTCAGACTCCCCAGTTTTCACCCACAAGTTGGGGGAAACCATTTTGTTTTGTTCTCAGCTAGCTATCAATTGATACTAGAGAGAAGAATCTTTCCAAATACATGTTTTGGAAGTCTTGAAGATCGATTTTAGAACGGCACATAGGAAGCTGCCATATACCAGATCAGATCAATCGTCCATCTAGCACAGGGGTCCCCAGACTTACCGCGTGGCGGGCCGGAGGGCGGGGGAGTGCGCGCCCGTGCGCATGCGCACACGCACACGGTCGGGGAAAAATCGCCGAAAATCCTTTGTGCGCATGCGTATGGGCCTCCCCCGACCCGGAAGTGCATCGGAAATGACCTCTTCTGGGTCGGGAGAGGCCCATACGCATGCGCACAAAGGATTTTCGGCGTTTTTTTTGCCGATTTTTAAGATCGTCGGCGCGCCGCGCGCCGTAAGAGCGGGCAGCGGGCGGCGGGGGTCGTCGCGGGCCGGATTGGGAGGCCGATTGGGCCGCATCCGGCCCGGGGGCCGTAGTTTGGGGACCCCTGATCTAGCACAATATTGTCTGCACTGACTGGCAGCAGCTCTTCAGGGGATATTCCCAGTCCTACCCGGAAATGGCTCTTTCAGAAATACAAGCCCAGGATCCTTTTGGGGTGCAGGCATAAGTCACTGTTCAATTATGATTACGGCCACAGTATTCCCCTCAGAGGTGGAGAGGCAATGGAAAGAGATACATAAACAGCAAAATTAGCAGCCAGGAATAGGAGCTACCCTTTCTAGCCACAAAGGCAGGCAAGAGGTATAGGAACCACTTTATCTCTCAGCAAAAGAAGGTGCAGCATTATGTATTGACTCAATGAGATGATTAATGTGTAAGCACAGTGGCTCTCTCAAAATATTCAATAATGGAGCCTCTCTGGCACTTAAAAGCCTCAAAGCACTGTGCTACACGCGTCTCAATGAGATTTTGTAAACTTATGTTTTCTGTTTTCACTATCTCTTGGATCAGCCCTTGCTAACAATGTTTATTTGTATCGATTCATTCTGGCCATGGGTGTTTTCTTTTGCAACTTAAGAGAGCCTCATCCACCTCTTGATTTACGCAGCTGCACTGGGAGAACTTTATGGGCAATTTTTCTTTGGTATATCGGCAACCATTTAAAAAACAAGCGGCTGTGACAGAGATTTGCTTCATTCTTAACATCAGAACTATAGGAAGGGAATGGTAGGTTTCTTAGCTCTTTGTGCACTTTGATATTTCTGTTGTTGCAATGGCTTTCTCATTATACTGAAAGGTAGGAGAAAGGCAGCTCTCGGAGATACTTAAACCTAAGGATGAGACAGAAAGAGGTGTTTGGCTTCTATTCCTAGACTTATCACAGCACTTTGGCAAGTCTACTTATCTACCAGAAGTGCTGGTTTTTGAGGGTAGTTCAAGTTAAGGTTTCCTACAATGACTATCACTAAAAGGGAAAGGACCCCTGGACAGTTAAGTCCAGTCAAAGGTGACTATGGCGTGCGGCGCTCATTTCGCTTTCAGGCCAAGGGAGCTGGCATTTGTCCACAGACAGCTTTCTAGGTCATGTGGCCAGCATGACTGAACCGCTTCTGGTGCAACGGAACAGCGTGACGGAAACCAGAGCACACGGAAACGTCGCTTACCTTCCTGCCACAGTGGTACCTATTTATCTACTTGCACTGGCATGCTTTCGAACTGCTAGGTTGGCAGGAGCTGGGACTGAGCAACAGGAGCTCACCCCGTCACAGGGATTCGAACCGCTGACCTTCTGATTAGCAAGCCCAAGAGGCTCAGTGGTTTACACCACAGCGCCACCTGTGTCCCTTTACCAGCACTACTGATTGTGAGAAGTGACATGCTAGAGGTGTATAAGGTTATGGACGGTGTGGAGATTGTAGATATGGAAGTTTTTGTTCCTCATGATGCTAGAACTTGGGGAGATCCAATGAAGCAATAGATTCGAAGCAGTGCATTGGGTGAAGTGTGAAATTTGCTCCCACAAAATGTAACAATGACCACCAACATGGTTGACTTAAAACGGGGATTAGGCAAAGGCAGAGACTATGACTACCAGCTACTGTCAGAGGCAGTATGCCTCTCTTTTTCCAGTTGTTGCAAATAGGTGGGGTGAATGTTGTTGAACATAAGCCTGCTTGTGGGCTTCCCTGCTTGTGGACCTTTGGCTGGCCACTGTGAGAACAGAGTGTTGGACTAGATGGTCCCTTGGCCTGAACCAGTAGGAGTGTTATTGTATTCTTACCCTTTGATATAAATATTTGCCCCTCCTCAGGAGAACTACATTGACCTCTGGTCAATGCAACACCAGACCGAACAATTCAGGATGTATCACGCTTTAGAGCCTGATGAAGCTAGGTAGAACAAATGCTGAAGCTCTCTGAGAATAAATGCCATAATGATAACAACTATGGTCTTAAATTTATTGGAAGTAGAATGCTCATCCTAGTATACCAAATAAACTCACTTCCAAGTTCTGGAGCTATTTCTGGGAAAACTGAGCTTTTCTCTTCTATTAGGATTTCCCCCTCTGTGTGGTACAGGAACAGGTTGTTCTGCTGTTTGCACACAGACATGAAAATAATAGATTGTGACTCACATCCTTCCACATTTGCAACATACATTTTAAAGCCTGAGAAAAGTTTTGTTTACAGACACCAGTAAAGTAACCGGCATTCAGATGATTTTCATAATAAGATACTTCTCAGTGTTGTACAGTCCTTGGAAACTAGAGGCAAATGACCTAGCAACTTTAATTTCCTTATAGAAACTGTAAGCTATCATAACCCCAAGCTATTATTTACCAGACAAGGAAACTGCAGAGGGAAAAGAAAACCCCACTCTACCATCAAGGTGCTTCTCATACTTTGTAGGAACTCTTTGGGGCAGATTCCAAGTTGGGTGTGAATTGTTTAGCTTGGGTTGTGTGTGACTATTGATGGTGGAGCTTTTAGTCTTAGTCTGTAGGGAGTGATATAATCAACTACTCTGCAGAAAAAGACTTCCACTGACACAAGGGAAGTCCTAGATTTCCATAGACTCCTTTACTCACCCACAACCCCTGTCCTCAACATCTTCAAGTAAGGTGGGAATATCCCAAATCTGAAACCCGGGAGAGTTGCTGTAAGGCAGTTTAGTCAGTGCTCCACTAGATGGACCATTGTTCTTGACTTCATATAAGGAAGCTTCCTATGCTCCATCCCTTCTGTATCAAACATTATTGCGAATGGATCTCCACTACTCAGGGCTGGGTTTCCAAGGTGCACAGGGAACCATAGAGAAGAAAATCCTGTTCTGTAAGCTGAAGTCTGCTAAAGGCTCATTATATCTGAGGCAATGAGGGAAACAGATAAGAATGGAGTAAAATGTGTGCAGAACGGGCTGGCACCTGTGGGTTTAAATTTTCTCTTCATTTGGATATGTGCTACATAGCCTTTCAATTTTGTAGCATTAACTTTTATCCTCAATTTATTCTGTAATGTATCCTGAGCTTTGGGGACATCAAAGGACAGTGTTGCTGCTGCTCTTGCTGTCATGTTTGATCCATATTTCTGCTTTGATCACTAACAGAAGGAGGGTGGGATTTTATTTTATTTTATATTTTATTTTTTTTGCCTTTTAATCTTTGTGTGCAGACTCCCATGTTGCTTGAAAATCTGCTCTGGAGGGCTGTGGAGCCCTTCAGGAGAGCATGAAGTTGACATAGGAGCTGCAGAAGGGGAGGGGAGTTGATGAGGGAACCTCCTTTGGATTGAGGAACTTTGTCAGAATCCAACTTGTTTTATGTAACAGTAGTAGTTGCTATTATTCAAGAGTATATTGCGGGGCAAACACAATTTATTGGGAGTGGGGGTTATTGGTTTGTGGGGGAGTTCTTGGTTTTATTATGGATTTTGTGTATTCTGTATGTTGTGAAGAGCCCTGAGATCATAGAATCATAGAGTTGGAAGAGACCACAAGGGCCATCCAGTCCAACCCCCTGCCAAGCAGGAAACACCATCAAAGCATTCCTGACAGATGGCTGTCAAGCCTCTGCTTAAAGACCTCCAAAGAAGGAGACTCCACCACACTCCTTGGCAGCAAATTCCACTGCCGAACAGCTCTTACTGTCAGGAAGTTCTTCCTAATGTTTAGGTGGAATTTTCTTTCTTGTAGTTTGAATCCGTTGCTCCGTGTCCGCTTCTCTGGAGCAGCAGAAAACAATCTTTCTCCCTCCTCTATATGACATCCTTTTATATATTTGAACATGGCTATCATATCACCCCTTAACCTTCTCTTCTCCAGGCTAAACATACCCAGCTCCCTAAGCCGTTCCTCATAAGGCATCGTTTCCAGGCCTTTGACCATTTTGGTTGCCCTCTTCTGGACACGTTCCAGCTTGTCAATATCCTTCTTGAACTGTGGTGCCCAGAACTGGACACAGTACTCCAGGTGAGGTCTGACCAGAGCAGAATACAGTGGTACTATTACTTCCCTTGATCTAGATGCTATACTCCTATTGATGCAGCCCAGAATTGCATTGGCTTTTTTAGCTGCTGCATCACACTGCTGACCCATGTCAAGTTTGTGGTCAACCAAGACTCCTAGATCCTTTTCACATGTACTGCTCTCAAGCCAGGTGTCTCCCATCCTATATTTGTGCCTTTCATTTTTTTTGCCCAAGTGTAGTACTTTACATTTCTCCTTGTTAAAATTCATCTTGTTTGCTTTGGCCCAGTTGTCTAATCTGTTAAGGTCATTCTGAAGTGTGATCCTGTCCTCTGGGGTGTTAGCCACCCCTCCCAATTTGGTGTCATCTGCAAACTTGCTCAGGATTCCCTCAAGCCCATCATCCAAGTCATTGATAAAGATGTTGAACAAGACTGGGCCCAAGACAGAACCCAAGATCTACAGATGAAGGGCAGTATATAAATTTAATAAAAAATAAATGAATAAAAAAAATGCATCCTGCAATTTTTTAGTTGGCCGGTTTCTGAGGTTTTGTGGTCTACTCCTCCCGGGTTCAGTGAAAACATTATTTTGAGGTTCTGGATGTTCTTCAATGTGACTTTCTGTATGTGTGCAGGAAGAACTGACAACAGTGCATCCCACATTACCATTTTTTTTGTCCCTTCAACACCTCCTTCAGAACAGTGTTGCTTCTAGATAGGCAAAAGCCAGCCTGGACCAATGCCCAGATGTTTGTTTTGACTGAGTGGATTTGCGTCTCTTGACCCAATGTGCTTACCCTGCTTCCATTAGAGCAACAGGAGTAGGGCAGACAGCAGGGCAGACAGCCAGTTCCCCTGATTTGAAGAGGTCACTGAGTATTATTTTGGGTTGCTGGTGATCAGGTGATGCTAGGTATGAAAAACCTCCATATCCTGCCAAAACAGAGAAATGCCACAGACATTCAGACTCCCTAAATGTGAATCCCAAAAGAAACTCCATTGTAATTAAATACTTTTGTCTGGCTGGTATTGCCACTATCTGAATCCAGTCTGGAGAATATAAAAACATTTACTGTATATGCAATCAGAGAAAGTTCTGTAGCTTTCAAAAATGCAGCCTGCTCTATCATGAAATATGTATGGAATGTAACCCCCAAAATATTTTTGCGCCCCAATTACCAGCAGCTCCTGAGGAGACATTAGAAACCCAAACTGAGATGAGTTGCACTTTAATGTACATCATGCACAGACAGTAAATTTTTTCGAAAGCAATTAAAAATACAGAACACATTCAGTATAAACAGTTAAACTTATCCCTGGAATGTTAATAGTCGTATCATGAGGCCTGGCTGGTAGAATTGAGAAACTCTGCATCCATTTGTGTTTGTGACTTTTTTCCTGGTAGAGACTTTTATTCTGGTAGAGAATAAAGGATCACATAAGGATCCTGCACCTATGGAACTGAGTCAGTTCCCTTTAAAAAGAAGAAGAAGAAGAAAAAGAATATGCATAATTGGGAGCACTGAGGGGGGAATCAAATTATACAGATATCAATTAACACATTTGCAAGTAATATTGAGTTTAGAGAATATGCTTGAATCCCCTCCCCCCCATGATAAATGTCAATTGTAATATGTTAGAAGCAGCTGTATAAAAAATGCATAGGGTGCAGACTTTTCTAAAGTAAAAGTATTGATCTTCTAAAGCCTTGACATCCTATCCGAGATACTACCTCTGTTCAATTTATAATATAGTCATCCTTCATAATTCTGACTGCATTGCATAGTGGCTTCCTCAGCTGCACTTTGTACGTAAGATGAGTTAGTCTTAAATAATTTGAGGTGCATCTGAATTGATCTCACTTAGCTTATTGTGATTATGGCAACAACTCCATTACATAGGAGAATGGATGAATAACTTGTCACCTGCTTGTCATTTGTAACATAGCCCACCTCATCCCCATAAAGTCCGTTGTAAGTGGAACTGTTTTATTTGGCCCTGGTATCAACATCCTGCCTTTGGCCTTTTGTTTAACAACACTCTGAATTAATTAAGAAAGGGTATTAATTCATTCCTGTCGTGATTATATAGATATTCAACTATGTACTGTATATATCAGCAATTCTTATGGTATGCTACTGAAGAGATAAGACAGTCTTCCCCAACCTAGTGCTCTCTGGCTGTTTTGGACTACAATTCCCATTAGTCCCAGTCATAGGGTAGTGCTGGCTGATTGGTGAAAGTTGAGATGAGGTAAACCAAAGAACAGAGGGCATTGTATTCTATACTTCAAGATAGGCTGATAAGGAATTTCTAAAGTCTTTAATTTGCAACAGTATAAAAAACTGGCAGTGATCTACCCATTGTCGTTGGGGGGAAGCAGGTCGCTGAGGGGCCAGAGATCAAGCAGGATCTACCGGGAACACACCAGTGGATCACGATCTGCCTGTTGGACATGCCTGCTATAAAACAAATGAACATAAAATGAGCATGCTGGATCAGGCCAATGGCCCTTCTAGTCTAGCATCCTGCTCTCACAATGGCCCGCCAGATGCTTATGGGGAGCTTGCAGGTTAGACATAGCTGGACAACAGCACAATAAAGCAAACTGAAGAAAGAGACAAAAAGGCTACAGTTTTGCCTGTGATTTGGCTGCTGAAATCTCCTTGGGATTTAAACACCCTAACTGCATGCAGCAGGATTGCAGCCAATAACTACGAGGGCAGGATAATAAAGGTGATAAATGTGCTAAATGCAGCAGCCACCACATGCACTAAAAAATACGGTGGAGGTTATTATAGAAAAATCATTGAACCCATTAGGACTTACACCTGGCAGTATTGGGAGAAAATGACACCATAAGCTAGAATAGACCACATGAACAGTACAATACTTCAGTGTTTGAAGTGCTCCCTTGCTGTATGCTGGTTACTCATTCCAGCATTTAATGGTGACTGAGTGGGAGTACAATGTGCAATAATGCGAAAGCTCAAGATCATTTAGAGAAACAGAAGGACTGATCTTATATTGATCCAACAAGTGATCAACTTTAGGATGACCCCATTTTTCTGAATAATTTCAGAAAGCAGAATCTATTTTGATTTTGGTGCGATTGGGGACAAAGACGGCATTAAAAATTGGAACTCTTTTCCATGGCTTTCCATGGTTGTGCTATATGCTACCATTTTAAAGTTTGAGAATTCCAAGGGGTACCGTGAAATGAAGCAGATGAAAGCTGCTGGGGCCTTTCTGTGCTATAATGTCAGATCCTGCAAGGTTAGATGCCCCCTTTGCTTTGCTTTCCTTCAAACATCTCAGCATGAAATAGGTGCATGTTGAGAGCTTTCACATGCTTGGATCCACATTATGCCCTCACCCCAAAGGCATGAGGGTCACTGACCCTGATGACTTTGAGCTAATGTTTCAGCAACCTGAAAATGTTTGTGGCTAACATGTGTATTTATTTAGTGAAAACAATAAAATAAAATACCGGTAAGTAATAAACAACACACACCCACACCCCAGAAAGTATACCTAAAGGAGCATCTCCACCCCCATCTTTCAGGCCGGACACTGAGATCCAACTCTGAGGACTTTCTCGTGGTTTCCTGACTGCTAGAAGTAAAGTTATAGAGAACCAGGCAGAAGGCCTTCTTCGCAGTGACACCCTCCCTGTGGAATGTCTTCCCATCAGATGTCAAGGAGATTTTTTTAAAAAACCAAAAACCCTATGTAACTTTTAGAAGACATCTGAAAGCAGCCCTGTATCAGGAAACTTTTAATGTTTGATACCAGAAATGCAAGGTTGCACAATTAAGGTGGATTAAAATGCTCTGTTGTTCTAGTGCAATGAATTTATTTTTTGAAAAACAGAAATTGAAACTTTTTGCAGTTAGAAAATAGTGAGGAAATGCACAGTGAAGTGTGGGATGAATGTACAAACATCATGCAAGCACTATGAATGCTTATTGTCATATAACTTCACCGCAAACAAATCAGAATGAATGCTCAACTACCGTCTAACCTCCATGTAAGTTTTGTGCAAGCAAATTAGGAAAAATGCCTAATAAACAAGCCATCTAGTGGAGCACTTTGTGGTTGCCACCGTTAAACAAGTGGGTTTCAGAAATCCTTGCTGATTTCTTTCACATCACCCAGAGATCCATCGGTAGGAACCAGCCTATGTTTTGTCCATGTATTCTTCCAATCTGGAACGAATCTTTTTTTTCCAATCATCCAATGTATTAAATGGTGTTCTTCACATCTTGATTTCTCTTGGTACTAAGAAGAATGCTTTTACTAACATTCCCAAAGGCTGAAACCTGGTGTAATGGAATGATCACATGTGGCATCTCTTGAGAGAGAAAAGAAGCTTCTTACTTGTGATAATACATATTAACTTTTTAAATTGTAATATCACAGATTGCCCTCTTTATTTTTACAAGGTGGATGGCAGCCACTTTCAGGGGGGAAATGTATGGGATTTGTACAGATCATTGAGATAATATATAAGCTATGTCTGAAGCACAGATACCTTTGACAGAGGAATAACTAATGGAAAAGAACAAATAAGAGTTGTGTTGGTCATGGCCTTAAGAAATATGGGTAAAACGAAAACCTGATCTGAAATAAATGTCCAGCCTGGTTTTGGGCTTTTCATCAATCATTCAGAGAACTTTGTGGAATTTAAGCCTTTGATAGTACTGGAGCAGGAACTCGGTTAGGGAAACCATCTCTCTGTCCTCATTCTAACAAATCTTCCAGGCTTAATGAACAACTGAAACAAATTTGAAAATGATCCAGGAAAACAGGTGCAAAGGATTAGCCTGTCTTAAGGCAGAAATTGTGATTTCCAGCTCTCCTCACATATACCATCCCTTTCAAATTATGACCTTATTTCCAATAAACTATTGAACTAAAAAAATGTGAAAGAAGTGGACAGCTGTTTTACCAAATTTTAACAATGCAAGTATTGGAACACATGTACTTCTCAATCACTAGCGGTTTGTCTGCAGCAGGGAATCTTTCTGTTCTTGGTTCAGTGTGTTAACATCAGACCAGAAACAAGAAGTCCCATGAAGATGCATTTACAAAACCAGGGGACAAGGAAAAGCGCCACACAGTGGCACTGAGGGCCTTTCCGCACTTAGAAATTATAGTGGAAGAGTTGCTGTTTGATTTGACGTTTGTAAGAATGAATTTGCAGTTGATTGCACGTTTCCTCAGATGGCACTATTATTAGAGAGTGAGTGTGGGGTTTTCCTTTTCACACTAATTGCAGGTTGTGCTTGAACTGATTGTTTCTGGTGGTTTATAAATATGTATTTATTTGGATTCGTGCTGGTGCATGGCCTTCTCACAAAACTTTTGTCTCCTGCTCCTTCCTACAGTTCTGAGAAGTTGCTGTCAAGTGCTTCCCACAAATGTAGCAATGTTTTCTAGTAGGCTATGATACTGGGAACATCTTGGCCTCAATGATCTTACTGCCTTATCAGAGCTGTTCCACAGTGTGACCAACAGCAGTTTCTTGCACTTTCCCCTTTCTGCTTCAACTGTGAATACCAGGACTGCTGTGTTTTAGTTTTGTAGTGATGCAGGGTTGGGGTGTATTGGGTGTTTCCAGAGTGGTAGTACCTCTGGAGAGCAACACATCATGCTCCTTCTGCAGTAGTTTGTCCGCCTTTGGACAGTTCTCACATGTGGCTCCTAGAAGATGTCATCATGTGACAGCCGCACCCTGGGAACAGCTTCAACTGGCCAGCTAACAAGGTGAGGGTAGCCAATGGTCTCAAACCCTCAATGAGTTAGGGACTTCCCCTGCATGCAAAGCTAGGCTCTGGCAGATTGAGCAGACAAGACCAATAGTGGGGCCAACTGTCAAGAAGGCTGTTTCTGCACATGCTGTAGAGGGAAGAGAGTGGTAGATGGGACTCGTCAATCTGGGAAAGGAAAACTCTCATTGTAAAGATGTCTTGTGGGACATCTTTGGAAGAAGAAAAGGCTATAAACCCTACACAAATCTGGAGTGAAGTCCCTAAGACAGTTGGATGATGCCTTGTATGTCTCCTTCCAGCAACTCCTGCAGCTAAGTTGGTGCCAACTGTATTGCTCTGCTTTTCTTTGGGCCACATCAGTGAGGCCAAGAGGAGGGTCTGTTTGTCTGGGCAGCTGAGAACCTTCAGACACACTGCCTAGGCTTATGCCCCAGGGAGGTCACTTCAGTGCTGCTAATGCAACAGTTTTACTTCCCCCTGGAGGTGCACTCCATTGCCTCTCGAGACAGATGGATGGCAACAACAACAAAGATACAAGGTTAACTGGGGAAATGGTGCTACTTATTAGTGCATATTAGAATAATGCCAGACAGCACTAAAGAAATGATCTATATACACTGTTTGGAATTCCTGCCATTCTCTTTGTCAATGTCAAATTCTGGAAGGATTGGAAGGGATTGAAATGCTCAGGACATCCTACTTCTGTGAATACTAAGTAAAGAAAGGATATCCCCACCCCCACCCCCGCTTGGTAAGTCCATGATTCATTCAAATGAAGGAGACTGTGAGTTGCACATCTAAGGTTTATCACATTCACTGAATGAACTTTGTGTGCTAGAAGAAATTTAAAACTCATCTCATTGAAGCATCTCACTTTGGAAATATGTCAAGGTTTCTAAATTAAGGCTATATACGTTTGCAGTATGCTGTTTCTGCTAACTGAAATGGCATGGTATTGATTAGTACAACCTTCAAGCACTGAAGTTAGTTACACAAATTTTCTTGTAAAGATTTTTAGATGGACATGCACATTCACAAACAGGAATGGTGCTCAAGCAGGGGTTGGGAAGTATAAAGAAGTATACACCAAACAGAAGTACAGTGTTCAGATCAAGGGAAGTAATAGTACCACTCTGTTCTGTCTTGGTCAGAACACACCTGGAATACTGTGTCCAGTTTGGGGCACCACAATTTAAGGAGGATATTGACAAGCTGAAATGTGCGCAAAGGAGAGGGCCCAATATGTTCAAGGATCTGGAAACCAAGCCTTATGAGGAATGGTTGATGGAGATGGGTATGTTTGGCCTGGTAAAGAGGAGGCTGGGAGAAGATATTATAGCCATCTTCAGATATCTAAATGGCTGTCATATGGAAGATGGAGCAAGTTTATTTTCTTTGCTCTGGAAGGTAGGACTTGAACCAATGGATTCAAATTACAAGAAAGGCGATTCCGACTAAACATCAAGAAGAACTTTCTGACAGTAAGAGCTGTTCAACAGTGGAATGGACTCCCTCAGAAGGTGGCGGCCAACTCTCCTTCCTTGGAGGTTTTAAAGCAGAGGTTGGGTTGTCATCTGTCATGGATTCATTAGTTGAGATTCCTGCATTGCAGGGGGTTGACCTTCGGCATCCCTTTCCGCTCTACAATTCTTCAGTTCTATGATTCTTTGAGTCCCACCATGCCATATCTAAAGTTCTTGTTGGTAAACTCCGTTCTGCTACTTCTGATATTTCTTTTCCTTGCCTCAGATCCATCAGGCTTCTTTTTCGTAGTGATTATACAATATCTGCCTCTTTTTCTCTCTTCACATTCACACTTGTCTTATTCCTCCTCACTCCCCATTCCCCAAATACCCTGCCCCACCGACTGATCAGGATATAAGTCAACTCCTAGCTCATAATTCAATTCATGTTTAAGTCAGCTACCACAAAGTTGTCAACCCCATACGGTAAATATGGGCTTAATTAAAAATGGGCATATGGTGAAGGTGACATCTGACTGCTTCACTAAGTAGAGAAGTCTGCCTACATTCACCCATCCCACACTCTTGAGTTTAGATGGCTTATTGCTCTCGCTGTGGGAAGTGTTCTCCTTACTTACATAAACCCTATTACTAAAACAATTGTTTCTTCTTCTTCACTTCTTCACTTCTTCTTCACTTTGTCCGATACTTAGACAAGGAAGATACAAAAGGCTAGAGCTGTTGGGTGCAAAAATGATGCAATGCCAAGCTGATCCCTGAGGGGTGTAGATTACAATGTAGTTTTGTTCTTACAAAGTTTGACTACAGAATTAAGGTTCTGTCTATACTGTGCCTTAAGAGGACATTCAAAGTACATTCTTCCCCTCAAATAATTCTGGGTTTGTTGCTGGGGGTTGTAATAAACTACAGTGCCCAGAATTCTTTGTGGGAATGAATGTGCTTTGAATATGCTTTAAAAGTAGAATGTGTGTGCTTCCTAATAGTCAAATCACACTATTCTCAGATAAAAATATTGTTAAAGTGTGCTATCTCAAGGCTTCAATAATGATTTCATATTCAAAAAACACAAGGTTGGTATTACATCCTTCTTGTACACCATATGTTTTTCATTTTTTTCCACACTGTGGGGTATCCCTCTTCCTTTCTGCAGATAAGGCATAGGATCTATGTTGAGATTTACACATTTGCCTTTATAGCCCAATGGACAATAGTATATTTGAGTGCCGTTGTGAAAATTCCCATTGCATATTTGGTTTGAAGCCTTTGTTACTAAAAGCAACATCATGTCACCTTCTAGGCCATAATGAAGACACTTTGAACAGTCCGTGTTCTAGTAAGAAAGTCATGTGTTGAAATATTTGCTGCAAGTATGGAAATCTTTTCCAGACTGAACTCCAAGATCAGTCAAAACACTGTCAAGCCCGATGGGGTGAGAATATATGAAGTATTACATTTCCCACACTATAGCCTATCCGCTGTAACCACAACAGAACACACTCCATACAGACGCTGTTCTTGAATAATGTTTCTCCAGCTGTCAGAGAGAGAAGTAAGAGAATGTAAAGATGGGTTTGCTGTACAGATGGGCTAAATTCTCTCCTTTCAGAGACTTTGGGAGATGCAGTAGGACAATTGAAAAGAAACTTTGCCTAAACCAGATGTACACAGGATACAAATGCACTGAGTCAGTTATGCTCTTTGCCTTAAAATACGTTGTGCTAACATGTATTTTCAAAGGGAACATGTTCATTGGCACACATGCTTGGTTTTCACACCAAATGCAAGTTGTGCACACTTTGTTCTCCAGAATTTGCACCCAAGTCCAGCATGCCTCAAAAGAAGACACTCTCCATTTGTCTTCATTATCCCTTTGTGCTGTGAGGTTGTAGACAGTACTTTGATCCTTAGAGGTTCTGAGGGTAGAATTTGTACCAGAATTGATTTTGCCTTGAGGGAAGACTCTTGTCCTGCTCCTGGTCACTGCACATCATCCCTTGCAATGACACATTTCCTTGCTCACATTTTGAAAAATATGTGGATGAAAGAGAAATAGGAAATACAGGCACATCTCTGTAACCTAGGGAAGTTAAGACATAATTCTGAGAAGTGTGCTTAGTAGTATTCCATTATTCATGCATCCCCAAAGGCTTGTCTATATATAGGCTTGGGTGGAATCCAGTTGTGCCCTTGTGCTCACTGAAGGACTTCTGATCCTGCAGAGGCCTCTACAAATGGAAGAGGGCAGGTGACTTCTGCCAATTTCCTCTCTCCTTTGCAGTCTCCAACATCCAGAGAGAGCTGAATAGGCTCCAGAGGTTGGAAGACCCTCCAAAACAGGATGAGAGGTGGCATGGTGGAGATAGGGAGGCATGTGTAAGGAGAAAAATAAGTTTCTTTCTCCCCACCCACCACTGCTTGCATTCTCAAATGATGACTCTCTTACATTTTTATTATATAGTAAGATTGGTGGCTATGTCTGATACAGTCACATGCAGCAAAACACAACTGCAAGTGGCTGCATCTGTGATTATATTCAGCCAGAATGAAAGAAACTAAAGCTAAATAAATACAGTTAACAGACCCAGCAAGAGTGTTTCCAGAGCTAATACCTTCAAGTTCATGACTACCTTCAAGTAGTTCATGACTACTGTCAGTTTTATCCAAGGAACTACCAGACACAGAATCCCAAAATTTATTTAAACATCAGTAGAGTTGGGCTGTAGAATGCAAGCTTCCAATTAATCTTTTATATGCTAATATATATTTCTGAACCATTTTAATAAGTTAACAGACTCTCTGCGATACCCCTTTACATAATTTAGTGCATTGCTCATTGGCAGCTGCATACTGGAAAAACAAACAAAAACAAAATATAGGCCAGGTAGAACATACTTTTATACAAGCATTTAACTAGATATCAGGCTATTTAAATGCTAATAATATGTGAGTTATAGTTTCCATAGTATGTGCACTGGATATACAGTATAATAAATAAGAACATACCAGTGCATGGAAAGAAATAGTGCTATGATTTAGACTAGCATATTAACATGCTTAACTTTTACAAATGAATTAGTGGAACAATGCCCCTTTTATTCATCAGTAAAGACTTGTGTTCGCTGAGATACTGCATTAATGATAGAAATGTGTTTACAATTTACTGTTAGGGATCAGTAGGGCTCTGTAGCACACTGTGTCTGCAAAAAGCTTCATGTGTTAATTTGGCATGAGGGTTAGCACACTCTTCTGACAAAAGTTGCAATCCTGAGCACCCTTGCTAGAGAGTGAGAACTTTGGGACACAAGAAGAGCCTTGCTGGGTCAGGCCAAAGGGGGCCCATCTAGTCCAGCATCCTGTTCTCACAGTGGCTAACCAGATGCCTATGAGAAGCCCCCAAGTATGACATGAACACAACAGCACTCTCCCCATTTGGGCTCCTTGACAATTGGCATTCAGTTTCACAAGCAACTGTTCTAGGGCACAGTTGGTTTCTGGAAATCTTAATTGTTTGCCATGTCTGGAACGCTAATTTAGCCAGCCCATGTGATTTAATCTCATTGGATTCACTACTCCTGAGTATACACGCATAGCACCATGTTGCACAAACATATATTTTTAGCCTCCATGAATTCTTGGGCCCCCATGAATTCGTCTCCGCCCCCATCATTCAGCCTGGACACTGAGGTCCAGCTCTGAGGGCCTTCTGGCGGTTCCCTCACTGTGAGGAGTGAGTAAAATAAAAAAATTCCTTCAGTAGCACCTTAAAGACCAACTAAGTTTTTATTTTGGTATGAGCTTTCGTGTGCATGCACACTTCTTCAGATGTGAGGAGTGAGGTTACAGGGAACCAGGAAGAGGGCCTTCTTGGTAGTGGCGCCTGCCCTGTGGAACGCCCTCCCATCAGATGTCAAGGAAATAAGCAGATACCTGATTTTTAGAAGACATCTGGAGGCAACCCTGTTTAGGGAAGCTTTTAATGTCTGATGTTTTATTGTGTTTTTAATGTTCTGTTGGAAGCCACCCAGAGTGGCTGGGGAGGCCTGGCCAGATGGGCGGAGTATAAGTAATAACATTATTATTATTATTATTATTATTATTATTATTATTATTATTATTATTATATTTTATCACTAGTCTTCTGTGTGTCCTGGTTGCTGGACCCCCATCTCCAGCACCTCTACATTCAGCCAAAGAATCTAACAGCCTACATAACTAAAAGTTATATGCACATATCTATGTGAGCAGCAACCCAGCAAAAGGTAGGGAGCCCAATCACATGTGCAGTTGTTCATGAATAGGCTCTGTTCAGACCTGTGGATGAACATGTGGAAGGGTAAACTAACAGGCATGACCGCACTACTCCCTGTCCATACGTTCTTATATATGAATATGTCTCATGAACAGGGCTTTCACTATGCTGTTAGCCACCATATCATTTTCTGGTGACAGGGGTGTCAACTTGAATAAAATATTGGGGGCAGGTAAGCTCCGCCGCACATAATTGATCACATGATGTGCACACACACCATTTGAATGGCAATGCCCATCAGCTTTCGGGGGGCCTGGCCCCTTCAAATATTTTATTTGGGGGGCAAAGGCCCCTCAGCCCCTAGGAGTTGGCTCCTGTCTTGTGTATGCATTTTTGTGTGTGTGTTAAAAGGTAAAGGTAAAGGCCCCCCCTGACCATCAGGTCCAGTCGTGTCCGAATCTGGGGTTGTGGTGCTCATCTCGCTCTATAGGCCAAGGGAGTCGGCGTTTGTCCGCAGACAGCTTCCGGGTCATGTGGCCAGCATGACAAAGCTGCTTCTGGCAAACCAGAGCAGCGCACGGAAACGCCGTTTACCTTCCTGCCGGAGCAGTCCCTATTTATCTACTTGCACTTTGATGTGCTTTTGAACTGCTAGGTTGGCAAGAGCTGGGACCGAGCAACGGGAGCTCACCCCGTTGCAGGGATTCGAACTGCCGACCTTCTGATCAGCAAGCCCTAGACTCTGTGGTTTAACCCACAGTGCCACTTGTGTATTCATTTGTGTGTGTGTGTGTGTGTGTGTGTGTGTGTGTGTGTGTGTGTTAAAATCATACAATTTTTTCTGTCTGTTGATTTCTCTAGTTATCCTCTTTCCCTAGAATAAGCAATTGCTTCCTGTTTCAAATTATAATACTGCAGGAGTAGACAACATGGTCCATTCCTGATGTTGTTGAACTGCAACTCCCATCAGTCCCATCCATTCTGACCAATTGTCAGGGATGATGGGCCTTACAGTCAAATCTGGAGGGCATCATGGTAGCTAAAGCTGCAATACCGCTTGAAGAGATCATAAGGATTTGCAAAACAAAACTCTTGAGCTCTCTTTTTAATATTACTAATTAGACAATTAAAAATTATTCTCCTAAAGGCAAATCCTTGCTCAGAATTAACTTAAGATAGGAAAATAACAATGGGGAAGGGGCTGGAGCTGAAACTAGCTGGGATGGTACACATCCTACAAAGTTGTAGAACTTTGTTAAAGAGAAAGATATGGAGTGGTCCAAATATTGAAGGAAGACAATTCTACAGAAAGGAACCAGACCAAATGAGAGAAGCTGGTGAAGCTGGCGAAGTTGGAGGTGGGATTCAGTACAAGGGAAACCTGTGCTTTGTAAAAAGAAAAGAGAGAGAAAAGATCCTCTGGAGCAACAGAATGTAAACATTTACTGAGAAAACGGAAGAGTGGAGAGGAAGAAAAAAAGAAAAGAAGAGTGATATAATCACACAAGAAGCAGAATGAACACGCTGAGCAGCAGAGTGAGGCAGACAGCAGAGGGAGGAGATGAAATGAAAACTTGCAAAAGCAGAAAGAGGGTTGTTACAGTAGTCATTATAGGAATTTTCATAGCAGGAGATGGATGGAAAGAAGGGAGCTTAGCGAGATCAAGATGTTCAAAGCAACAAGAGCTGGCAGCTTCCTGGATAAAAGAACAAAAAGACAAAGTGAATTAATAATGACTAGGGATAAGTGGAGGCACTCAGTTCTGCGTCAAAAAGGGGTTTTGTGTGTGTCAAGAATGGAATAGATATGTACAGCTTTGCCAGGATTCCATCATGGAAGGTGGGAGAGCTTCCAGCTAGTGGCTCTGTCAGATTCTGGAGCAAACTCTGGTAATGTGTAACTGAATAAATATGGACATATCCAGCTGAAAATAAGATTATAGACAAGTAGTAAAATAAGGAGGCAAACCTGTAAGCCCTGCTGAAAGTAGCTGAACTTATTTTGGGGCAGAAATATATTGTGTTTCCCTGTAAACCTTATGCAACCTTAAGAATGTACACAACCCTTTAACACCAAACATTTCTACATGTCCAAAATCTGTGTTTTCCATTAGCAATATTGCCTGTCTGTCAATGAATGAAGCAAAGCCCAATAAAGCAAATGCATAAATGGCTATGAGCTATGATGGCCATGCTCTACCTCCATGGTTGAAGTCAGCATGCCTCTGTATATCAGCTGCTGGGGATCAAAAGTGAGGACAGTTCTGTTGTGCTCATGTCCTGATCGTAGGCATCTGGCTGATCACTGTGAGATGTACTTCTGAGATGGCAACAGGGAAAGGGATATGGCTTACCCAAACTGTCAAGCACTGGGAAGGTTTTGTGTATCTGAATGAGAGGTGACAGACCTATTTTTGAACTGTTTTCTTGCGTAAACTCTGAATGAATTTAACATGATGGCCCTTCTAATGCCTGCCGGGAGGCTTTCCCCTTGTGTCAAGAAATGTTTCAAATCATGCTAAGTGCAAACAGTCAAGAGCTCTTCAGAGTTCTTTATAGTGTACATAGATACAGTAACAATGGAGTACAGAGGGACAAGTCAGAGAATTCCTTACCCCAAGGAATACAACGTTTACTTTGCAAAGTTTGTTTAAGTTTAAAAAATAGAAAAAAACCTGCTTTATCTGCTACAGGGAGGAAAAAATTTAATCTGCTAAAGGGAAAAAAAGAGGTCATAGTTCTTTATTCTTAAAATTATTGAAGGACTAGTCTAACTTTAACTTGGGTTTGTCCAACAGCACTTAGCTGAAGTGTAAGGTGAGGATAATTTAAAAGCCAAAAGTAAAGAAATGTAAATTTGAGCAATTCTCTTGTCTACAATTAGGCAGCATGCAGCATTAGCTCCATGCAACAAGAGGTAATAAAATCAGACTAGGCTCTTATAAAATATAAAGGAATCCTCCCCAAGAACTGTGAAAAAGAAAGAAATGTAAAAAATTAATGCATGCATATTTAGCGCTATTAAATCCATGCAGTTAGTGTAAAGTTACAAGGAACATGTTTTTTGGTTGAGCAGTCAGTTGAATACAGTGGTACCTCAGGTTACAAACACCTCGGGTTACAAACACTTTGGGTTACAGACTCCACTAACCCAGAAGTAGTACCTCAGGTTAAGAACTTTACCTCAGGATGAGAACAGAAATTGTGTGCCTGCGGAGCAGCAGCAGCGGGAGGCCCCATTAGCTAAGGTGTTAAGAACAGGTTAAGAACAGTTTCAGGTTAAGAATGGCCCTCCAGAATGAATTAGGTTCGTAACCAGAGGTACCACTGTAGTTGCGAACCCATATATTCTGGCACCAAAACTTAGGTTGGAACAGAGGTTTTATGTTCTGTTGATACATTGTGTCCTCTCTCAAAGAGAGGTGAGGTGTTGCAGTGAGACCTGGCAACCAAACCCTTGTGTTGTGGGTGGGTACAATTGGATAGCCACAACACCCGATTGGTAGGTGTGAGGGACAAGGGATACAGGGAAGTCCCTCCCATCTTAAGTTCCAGCCCATCCCCAAGCGCTGGAGAGAGTAGGGAGAGCTCTGCCTCTAGCAGAGAGTCAGGAAGTGGGGTCCGAGGCTCAGGCAAGGTTGCGGAGCCCATGCACCAGGTGGGACAGGAAGTGGGGGGCCCGGGGGGAAGGCCAATCCCCCCAACTCCCGAATTGCGACGCAAACGTAGGGGGAAGAGGTTGGGTCTCCCAAAGCTTCTGTGCTGGAAGAAAACGCGCCAATCGCCATTCGGAGGTTCTGACACCTCACCTTAAGGATGCATATTTACCGCTCTGAACACTGTAAATAATCAGCACTTAATAAAAGCCTAAAAAGACCATGCTGGAGTCGTTACTCTAGAGTAGCCATATCAGGCCCCCTGACAGCAGGTCCCTTGTTTCTGGGTTTAATCTGACCAATGGGATGATAGCCAAATGGATCAAGGGACCTATATATGCCAATGCACATGACCCTGAGCTTTCTCTCTTGGTCAGTGCATCGGAACACCCACCCACCTCTCCCTATATTTAGGGCTTGCATGCTTGACCTTGCTATGCTGTCATGTGTCGTCTGTCATTGGGACAGGGGCACGGCAGGAATTTTCCCCACTTGGCTGATTGGCTGGTGCCATTTGAGTTTGCCTGCTGCATAACAAATCATCACAACTTGTAAGGTTGCGGATAGGCTCTGGTTCAGGTGATAGGAATGGGGGATCGCTCTCGCCATCCCTATGTAAAGGGTATTCCTTTAAAGGAATCCAGGGACTCAATGGTTTGGTCAACCCTGCGAGGGGTTGTGCCCGTGCCTGAGTCCAGGGGGACATCTGAGTGGTGGACATAGCATGTCCCTGGCTTTCCGCCATTCCAGGTGTTCACCCTAGGCCGATCTATGGTAGAGCCCTGGGTCAGCGCTACCTGCAACGGTGCAGGGAGCTAGTCGAACCAGAGCCTATGCAACCACTCACTTGCTGTAATCAATAAAGTTGTGGCCTAAATTCTGCCAAAAACCAAGCCAAAAATTTGAGTCTTGTGTGAATTTATTTAAGGGGGAGGTTTAAGGGTCTGATTTCCCAACATGGAGAGAGAAAGAGAGTTCTTTTGCATTAAGAGAAACAGAAAGCCCCAATACGCATGGAAGCTTTGAAATCACAGCTATTCACAAATATATCTGAAAGAATAAAGGGAGTACAAAGAGAAACCCTACCTCCTCAAATCAAGTTATAGCACACTCACTAGCTGCTGGGCTTAGGAGGCCTTGCCAAATGGGAGGTCTGATCCATAATTGCATCTTCTTTTGAAGTGCCTAGTACAAATCAATGGCTAAGATTAGGTAGATGCTGATATGATCTGACGCAACAGTAATTCTTATGTCCCTATATATCCCCCGGTGAAGGCAGGTTTCTGGCTCCTTTGCACTCATAATATATTGATGCATAAAAGCTACTTTATTCCTCATGCCAATTTTTCTTTCTTTCTTCAAAGTCATTAATCTGCCCCATCATGCTTAAAAATCAAAGCATTATCTTGGATATATAGAGATGTTTACACCTTGTCAGGAAAAACAGAATCAATGTAATAGGAAGCAGCTTCATAGGGAGGCATAGTCCTATAAGTCATTGGCTTCCTCAGTATGAGGGGTGCGTTACATATTTGGATACTGTGATGCATGGTGCCATGAAGTGTTACTGGAGTGTAGGTGGGTTTCCACAAAGCAAGACACAGTCATAACAGCAAGAACCGTTGTTGAACTAACAGAACTGGACAACAGGGGCAAAGCAACTGCTTACAGTGGTCCCTTGACTTATGAATTACTCAACATCCGTAGGTTTTGACTTACGAACGGGACAAATGGCCGCACGCTTACAAATTTTTCTACATCCGAACGGAAACCGTTGGCGGCTTTAAATGTGGTTTCCTCGACTTACAAATTTTTCCATGTGGTTTTTTCGACTTACGAGTTTTTCCGAATATTTTTTTCCCCTATGGGAAACTGTGTTTCGACTTCCAAACTTTTCAACCTACGAATGTGCATTCAGAACGGATTAAGTTCGTAAGTCGAGGGACCACTGTATATACATTTCTGAGCCACTCCCACTCTCAACATGATTGGCTGTTGAAACTCCCAATCATAACTCAGAGTTTAAGGGCCAGTGGCAGTGGCCCAAATCTTGAAATGTTCTGTGATTGAATATCATGTATCCAATCATAACACAGGGGCTCAGAATCCTTAGTCCAGACTCAAGCTCAGGCAAACACAGACCACTGAATACATAACAGTTACCTGTTGAGTGACCAAGAGATCACCGAGCGGGGGAGTCAAAGGTGGCAGAGAATCCAGTAGGTATGATTCCTGAAGAGCTATAAAAGGTGGAACTATGATCTTAGAATAGAATCATAGAATCGTAGAGTTGGAAGAGACCACAAGGGCCATCCAGTCCAACCCCCTGCTGAGCAGGAAACACCATCAAAGCATTCCTGACATATGTCTGTCAAGCCTCTGCTTAAAGACCTCCAAAGAAGGAGACTCCACCACACTCCTTGGTAGCAAATTCCACTGCCGAACAGTTCTTACTGTCAGGAAGTTCCTCCTAATGTTTAGGTGGAATCTTCTTTCTTGTAGTTTGAATCCATTGCTCTGTGTCCGCTTCTCTGGAGCAGCAGAAAACAACCTTTCTCCCTCCTCTATATGACATCCTTTTATATATTTGAACATGGCTATCATATCACCCCTTAACCTTCTCTTCTCCAGGCTAAACATACCCAGCTCCGTAAGCCGTTCCTCATAAGGCATCATTTCCAGGCCTTTGACCATTTTGGTTGCCCTCTTCTGGACACGTTCCAGCTTGTCAGTATCCTTCTTGAACTGTGGTGCCTAGAACTGGACACAGTACTCTAGGTGAGGTCTGACCAGAGCAGAATACAGTGGTACTATTACTTCCCTTGATCTAGATGCTATACTCCTATTGATGCAGCCCAGAATTGCATTGGCTTTTTTAGCTGCTGCATCACACTGTTGACTCATGTCAAGTTTGTGGTCTACCAAGACTCCTAGATCCTTTTCACATGTACTGCTCTCGAGCCAGGTGTCACCCATCCTGTATTTGTGCTTTTCATTTTTTTTGCCCAAGTGTAGTACTTTACATTTCTCCTTGTTAAAATTCATCTTGTTTGCTTTGGCCCAGTTGTCTAATCTGTTAAGGTCATTTTGAAGTGTGATCCTGTCCTCTGAGGTATTAGCCACCCCTCCCAATTTGGTGTCATCTGCAAACTTGCTCAGGATGCCCTCAAGCCCATCATCCAAGTCATCTTTAAAGTTTGTGGTCATTTTAACAGGCTACTAAGACATTTTGGTTTCAGCTTGATGAAAGTTACGGAAATGATGATTAAGATTCAGAGTAAAGCAGGTGCATAGATTTGGAACAATGCAAAAAATAGAAATGGAACCAATATAGCTAAACCTAAGCTGTGATTTGGATTAGCTGATTCTTCTAGGCATTCGTACAACATAAAAATGTTTCAGAGGAATGGATCCTGGCAGTTCCTGTATTGCTTGTTTGAGTCAGGGTCTTGCCACAAGAAGTTCATCAGTTGCTACATGGCCTTGCCCAGTTTGGTTAGCGATGACCTAGCATGAACTTGTTCTACACGCCTGGTGGGTCTTACCAACCCATAGGAGGCCTCGTGGCTAGCCACTACAGTGCTGTTTCAGGGTCTGAACTTTATAGTTTTGTTGTGTGGAATGGATAAAGTAGTAAGGAGTCAAGCGTTACTTCAACATTAGTGGGCTGCTGCTGGAACTAGTAGACTTTTCACCATACCTGTTTGTTACACGGTGCTGCTTCTGGGTTGTGCTGATTGATGGCTGCTACACAGGGCAGAGCAAGGTCAGATCAACAGGTGGCCTTGGGAAGGGGGAGAATTTTGGTTCAATTTGCATTGGCAATCCTTCAAGATTTACACTTCTCCAAATTTTCCATGCATATCTCTAGCCAAGAATTGCGTGCACATATGTGAATAATAGGGTGCGCACAGACATGCATATATTAGTGAAAATACCCTACAAAATACATATTAAATAGAATAAAATAATAAATAAATGTTAGAGGAAATTGCTTGCAAAAATTTGTATATTGAGCAAAATGTGTTCAAAAATGTGTGCAATAGGAGAAATTCACACTAAAATGCCGATGAATTTCCCTGAAGGCATTTAATTGCAGTTTTCGCAGCAATCATAAATATGTAATTTTAGAAGGAAAATGTACATTGCTCGCTATTCTTGGACGAACCCTTGATCGCTTCCTATATGCCTATCTTGCTCCTTCAAATTTTGGAAGCTAGCTATCTTTTTCAGCTAGGCAATGAATTCTAAATCCTAGAGATGTAATTCAGACTTTGTGAGAGAAGCAGGAGAGTGATGGTTCACAGAAAGATTTTGCTTGACATGGGACAGTGATAAAATTGCTCACTAGTTATGGGAAGAGTTCATGCACAGTGCACAGAAGGAAATCGTGTGTGGTCAACAAGTTCCTTCATATATCCCAAGTTTCTCTCTGAACTGCTGAAGCCAGCAGGAGCTTCAAAACTTAATGGTCTCTTTAAAAAAAATGAAAGCATGGCTTAAAGCACCATCTAGTGTTCATTTCAGAAACACAGAGTTGTATCGGGAAATCGATAACTAGGGTTGCATGCTCAGTAAACAAAACAACAAATGTAATGCACACAGTGAAACTAAGCACTTTAAAAATAATACTGTCATTGATTTGGTGCTCAGGTGCAACCCAGCTGACAAGTGCCAGAGCACCGGAATGGAAGTTGTGCCCTTCTTGATGTCCCAATTCTGGAGACGAAAATGATGGAGGGTATGCAATGTTTGATTTTCTTTCTGAATGCACGGCTGCTGTGGCTATGGGGGAAAATGAGGTCCTTTTGGGATGTAGGCTAACAGATTGAGGTTGAATGCTGACAAGACAGAAGTACTGTTCGTGGGGGACAGGAGGCGGGCAGGTGTGGAGGACTCCCTGGTCCTTCAGGGGCAACAGTGCCCCTGAAGGACCAGGTGCACAGCCTGGGAGTCATTTTGGACTCACAGCTGTCCATGGAGGCGCAGGTCAATTCTGTCTCCAGGGCAGCTGTCTATCAGCTCCATCTGGTACGCAGGCTGAGACCCTACCTGCCTGCAGACTGTCTCATTAGAGTGGTGCATGCTCTAGTTATCTCTCGCTTGGACTATTGCAATGCGCTCTACGTGGGGCTACCTTTGAAGGTGACTCGGAAACTACAACTAATCCAGAATGCGGCAGCTAGACTGGTGACTGGGAGAGGCCGCCAAGACCACATAACACCGGTCTTGAAAGATCTACATTGGCTCCCAGTACGTTTCCGAGCACAATTCAAAGTGTTGGTGCTGACCTTTAAAGCCCTAAACGGCCTCGGTCCAGTATACCTGAAGGAGCGTCTCCACGCCCTAAATGGCCTCGGTCCAGTATACCTGAAGGAGCGTCTCCACCTCCATCATTCTGTCTGGACACAGGTCCAGCACCGAGGGCCTTCTGGTGGTTCCCTTGTTGCGAGAAGCCAAGTTGCAGGGAACTAGGCAGAGGGCCTTCTCGGTGGTGGCGCCTGCCCTGTGGAACGCCCTCCCAACAGATGTCAAAGAGGAAAACAACTACCAGACTTTTAGAAGACATCTGAAGGCAGCCCTGTTTAGGGAGGCTTTTAATGTTTAATAGATTACTGTGTTTTATTTTTCTGTTGGAAGCCGCCCAGAGTGGCAGGGGAAACCCAGCCAGATGGGCGGGGTATAAATAATAAATTATTATAAATTATTATTATTATAGGTGCAACAACTTTTTGAAATATGGCAACCTTAGTTAAGGCAGTGAACCTTTCCACAGGGGCAAAGGAAGGCTAACCGCCCCCCGGTGTGGGGTGTTGGGAGTTGGGGCAAACCGCCTGGTGGCGGATGCGTGGCGCCGCTATGCACAGCACGCGCATGTGCCGTGGGGTGGTTTGCTGATGGCGCCGCTTGAGCGCCGTACGGATGGCGGTGGGATCCTGCCACAGCCGCGATAGCGGCAGCTTGTGTTGCCGCGCCCAGGGGCAGTGGGGCGAGCCCCCTGCGGGGGTGCCTTCTTGTCACCCCCCTAAGAGATGGCACCCGGGGGGGACTGCCCTCCACCCCCTTCCTCTGCCACTGCCTTTCCATTGTTTCTGCTTCTGATGCTGCTTTAAAAGAAAATTGGCTCCTGTGACATAATGCGCACACTATCGGCCACCTCAATCTCCCTCACAAACTGGTGCCTCTGACAAATATGCATTCCATGACATCACAATAACTCATCCAGTCACAGCTAGAGGGCGTTCAGTGGTGGTCTTTGTCTTAGCAGAAAATGCTACTTGCTCATGCATCTTGGGGAGCCCAGTTTTCGAATGAATTGCCCACAAAAGAAAACTAGAGAAGGTGACGTGATTTCTGTTTTACCACCTCAAAACATTAAAGTCTGCCCTTGCAGGAGAGAACTGCTGCACCCATCTTTCTGAAATGTGACCAGTTTCATTCTCTCAGAAGGGGAAATTGTAGTAGCCGCATTATAGTAGCTCCTCGGCTAGGCCTTTGCACATAGGCGTAGCCAGGGGGGCAGAAGGGGGCAATTGCCCCCCTCTAGAAGCAAAAAATTAAATGGTTAAGGCAGCAGTTGAGCGGGGAAGGCAGGCATCCCGCCAGCGACATAGCCGCCGACTCGCCCAGCTCCAGACCAGGGAAGGGGGCTGCAGTTCCCGAAGCTGCCACTGGGGGTGCGGGGATTCCTCAGGCTGGAAAGAACTTGCTGTTTCTCTGCCCCCCCTCTGCCCCCCCTCTCTCTCTCTCTCTCTGTTTCTCTACCGCTCTCTGCCTCTCTCTGCCTCTCTCACTTTCTGTCTCTCTGCCTCTCTCTCTCTCTCTCTCTCTCTCTCTCTCACACACACACACACACACACACACACACAGGGGCATAGGCGGGGGGGGCAGTCTAGTGTCTAGAATAAGCCTGTCGCCAACTCTTTCCATGCACCGCTGCTTTCCTTCCTTCCCACGTTTGGGCTTCATTTCCCTTTGTAAACGAGAGTTTAAAAGTATCGCTGGATGGCAAGAGAGCTAGGATTGGGCGAAAAGCTCAGACTCCGTTTCTCACAGCTCTTACGATTGGAGAAGACTTGTAGGCATGGAGGGGCCCTCGGCTTGGCTTTTTGGTTCGTCGGTTGAGAGGAGCACTAGCTGCGGCGCGAATGGGAGTCTTAGGGTGGTTAGTGTGTTTGGGGTGAGCGGCGGGGAGACGCGGGATGGCTGAAATGGGGCAGAAGCGGAGAGAGACGATGCAAGCTACTTGCTCCGTGGGGCGGGTTCACGGTGCTTTGCTAGGACAGAGAGGAAGGGGCTCCTGTTTGATTTTCATCTTTAACAGTTAAGTTGGGGGCGTCTAATGCAGATGACTAGGAGGGTAAAGCTCCCCACCTATTATTATTACTGTTACAGCGGGTTACAACAACCAAAATGCAATACTCAGAAGCAATTTAAAAGATCTTTCAGCCACAGAAGTAAGGTGGGTCCCAAAAAATATACCCAAGCAGGCAAATATACAGGTTTACAGCCAGCCCTCGCAGATTATTTTGGGGTGGGGGTTGGAGGCAACCAGCGTGTTGTGTTGACTAGGAATTTGGGCTTGGGGAGAATTGGCTTCAAGTCCCTTTTTAGCTAAAAGTAACCCTGGACCAGTCGCTGTCTCTGAACAGCTCTTACTCAGGTAAGGTAGCTGTGTTGGTCTGGCGTAGTCGAAACAAACAAAAAATATCTGAAGAAGTGTGCATGCACACGAAAGCTCATACCAATGACAAACTTAGTTGGACTCTAAGGTGCTACTTGAAGGAATTATTTTTATTTTGTTTCTTCCTTACTCAATTCATACAATGATGTGACATAAAAGTTCCTCCCTCCCTCCAATGAAGGAATAAGGCAGGCCCACCTCTCTTTCCCCTACTGTTGCTTTAAATCGCAGCTGACTTCAGGGCAGCATCCCCAAGCCCTTACTGCACCTCTGTTTCCCCTACTTTAAAGCCTTCCCCTCAAACTCATGGAGCACTAAGGGGGCTTTCCCCCATGCTTTCCCCATGAGCTCTAACCCCCAAGGCAAGCCAGCTTCAGAAGGAGGGAGGAGGAGGAGCCTGCGATGGACCTCAGGATTCACATATTGGACATGCCTGCCCTAGAATTATAGTATTGTAGGGTTGGAAGGGACTATGAGGATCATCTAGTCCAACCCTCTGCATTGCAGGAATATGCAGCTGTCCCATCGTTTTTAGATTTGCTCTCAGCCCTCGTTTGCCCTCCTCCACACACACACACACACACACACACACACACACGTCTCGGGTGCTAGTCCTACTCAGAGTAGACTCACTGAAATGAATTAAAAATCCAGACTTTAATTTCAAAGGGTCTGCCCTAAGTAGGATTTAGTTGGATGTAGCCAACGACCAAAGTATCTTGCACCAGTTTACCGGAGTGCATTATTCTCAGGCTGGGGTGGGGGACTCATTTATTTATAATTGCTTAAGCATATGGGACTAAATTGCATTATGTTGTAAGGACCTTTTTATTAAATCTTAGCATTGTAAAGTTGGAAGGTACCCAAGGGTCACCTAGTCCAACCCCCTGTAAAAGCAGAAATGTAGGAATCGCAACCACCTTAAAATTGTGGTTTCATTTGCCTTTTCCGTGCTGAAATGTCACAACCTGAACGACCACGGCTTGCCCCCCCCCCCTAGATTTGATCCTGGCTACGTCCATGCCTTTGCAGCTGTTTCACACTTCTCATGATATTCTGAAGAACCCGTGACTTTTCCTTCTGCTCCAATGGAGATTCCTTTCTGTTTTGCCATTGCATTAAAATTTCAGTCTCTTGGCCGCATTTAAACTTCAGCCTGTGACTGCACTGCCTGCTTTGCAAGATTTGCTCACCAGGTGGCAATGTAAGAACGACAGATGCTGTTCCTAGCTGCTTGTTAGACAAACAAATATAATAAAGCATAAGGGAAGCTTGACCTTTCCTTGCCATTTCAACATATTGCCAAGGAGGAATGGATTTTTTTGTGCCAAATGAAGCATGCAGCCGTGCTGATGGGGACCCACTGCTTCATTTACAGCAGGGAGGCAAGAATAGTTAGGGACTGAATCAGAATCTTGCTCACTCATATCTGCTATAATCTGCAGGCAAGGCAAGTTGAAATGACAGCCGTATCTAACCATTGCTATCTATATTTGTATCACTGATGGAATCAGTCAGCGGAATAGACTCCAGTGTAAGTCACTGTGAATGCCTCTACAGCTTTTGTATTGAATTAATTCAAACAATTAGATAATATCAGCTCAGCAATTTAGCAGGCATTACGGCCCTGGAGCACTGATTTTTGAAATCTGTATCTTCAGAGAGGCCTTTCCCTATTGCCTTGTTTGTCAACTCTGATTGTAAGTTATCTTATTTCTAAGAAGATGCTTGGACGGGCATATGTCTTATGGAATTATTTGCATGAATGTTTTGCACCTGTTTTTTTTGATAGTGGTCTGGTCTGGATAGTGTTTTATTCCAAAAGTAGCAAGTTTTTGTGTATCCAGTTGCTTCATGCTGCACAATATTAATATCTGCAATAACAAGTACATCCCCTTGAGTTCCAAGTGACTTACTTTCACCTGCAATCCTATTCATATTTACCTAGGAGTTAGTTCTATGGAACTCAATAGGACTTAATATTTTGCAGACACGCATAGAATTGCACTGTTAATGCACAGTATTAACAGTGGGGGAATATAGTCCTTAAAGCACCCAGGACCAAAGCTTTAAAGAAATCACCAACACAGAATTGTTGGTGAATTGTTAACTTACAATGCTTCCATATTATACATTTGTCTTAACTTTGCATTAAAAGCAGATATCAATGATGATTTTACTTGAGTGTACCTTTCTATGGGCGAGCACTGAGCTCACATTGGCAAATGCATATGCACATGTGTATAATAATAATTTGTAAAATGTCAAACTATTAAAAGTGCAACATGTAAAAAAGAAAGAAGAATAAATTTGTCCCCAAGCAGTTTCAGTGATAGATGAAAATGGGTTCACGGAAAGCGTTCAGTATGCTTCTTTCCAGCATTTTTGTTAGCATCATTGCCGATTTTTTTATTTGCAAAAAGTGCTACAACATTATGCTGGTATTTATTATTTTTATATATTATCAGGTTTTTTTTAAAAAAAAATATGACAGCAGAGTACTTGGAAACAGATTGGCAGCCGGCCAAGATGGTTCAGAACTGGAATGTTGTGTTCTTTGTGCATCTTTGTTTCTGTATTGTGCCAGAAGCACAGACACTGCAATGCAGAGAAGACCCTTGGCTTGGGAACCATACAGTCAGAAATGAGTGAAGGAATGGTGTTGAATGCAGAAGATGGTGCTCAGGGTAGAGAACTCAGGCAAGTGGAGTAGGGGTTTAGTGAGTACTTCGTGGCCTTTTATTTTGAAAGTTGACTTATGCATGTGAATATCTGAACATCTTATTTATGCAGCAAGATAAAGTGTGATTTCTTAAAGCATAAAAGGCAATGGTAACCATGTTGCTCCATAACTTCATTCGGAGCAACCAAAATGTCAAAAAAAATGTGCCACACTTTTGAATTCTCCAGAACTCTTTGTCAGGCAAGATGTTGCACATCTTGTGTAATAGTTTGTCTGACGGAGAGTTCCAGAAAACTTGAAAGCTTGCCACAATTTTGTGACCTTGTGATTGGTACTAATAAAAAACACGACTCAACTGTGGATTTCAGAGCTCCCGGACACTGATTAAAATATGAGATTGAGATCCAGCAGATAACACATTCCTGTTGTGTTTTGAATTGGTAGCCTTGATGATGAATGATGGAGCAGGAAATGTTAATACAATGAATGAATGAATGAATGAATTACCATGGTGGTACCACAACTGGAGTGGGGCCAGCCCACCGCTCCACATAGGTATCTATGCCTTTTTTTTTGTTTAGTTGTTTAGTTGTGTCTGACTCTTCGTTACCCCATGGACCAGAGCACGCCAGGCACTCCTGTCTTCCACTGCCCCCCGCAGTTTGATCTATGCCTTTATGTCTGAATAATTAGGAAAAGAAGGAATGTACTGACAGCAGAAACTATGGCCTGTACTTTAACCATTTTATTCAGTTCTCTTATCTTACATCACTCAAGTGTTTATTATACTGTTAAATTTACCTTAATGCTGCCAGCATTTTCAACTGTGCACAAATATTTTCCATATTTTCCACTCCTCTTTAAATACATGTTCCTCTTGCTCTCTTATTCTATATGTTAGACCAGCAAGTTCCACATATTCTATCATCTTAAGTTGCCAATCTTCCTTAGTTGGGACCTCCCTCACTTTGTTGGATACATAAATAAGTTTTTCTGGCACCTAGGAACCTCTCCTAACAAAAATACCTTCAGTCTTTTTTGGAAAGTTGTTTTAAACATTTCCCCCCATCTCATTATAAATCATTTCCCAGTATCATTTAACCTTTCTACATGCCCACCACATAATAAAAAAGTTCTCTCCATTTCTTTACATTTCCAACATCAATCTGATTCTACTTTTTACATCTTAACCAGTCTACTCAGGGTTAGATGCCATCTATGAATAATGTTCATGCAATTCTCTCTCAATGTGCAGCATGCAGGAAATTTTAAATAATTCTTCCAAAGTTTCTCCCGGGGGTTTAAATATATAATTATGCCTTATGTCCATTGCCCAGTATGTTATTGAAGCTTTAACCAGCTCATCCTTTGTTTCCCATTCCAATAATAATTTATTCATTTTAGACAAAAAATTATCTTTGTTCTGTAATAAATCTCTTTCAAATTGTGAGCTTTGGTCTGAAATTTTTCTTGTCTAGTTTTAACATATCATGTAATTGGTGATACTGTAACCAATCTGTAACTTGGCTCCTTAAGTCTTCCAATGGTTTCAATCTGGGTTCACTCTCTGAAAACAAAACTACTCTGAATGCATACCAGCCAAGCAAAAGTACTCAAGGATGTGACACAGGAGTGGCAAGAGGAGTGGCCAGGGAAGTAGGTGTGGCCTCAGATATCCCAGTGGCCAGATAGTAAGGCCTGGAAGGGTGTGTTGGCTGCCCAGGCCTCAGTTACCCCTTCACAGAGCACAAAGGTGTGCCTAACTGCTGTTCATTGCTGGCTTTATTTTTAAGTGAAATATTGTTTACTTTTAAACAAATCAGTGAAAAACTAGTGGAAACACTAGTTTCCACATTTCACTTTAAACAAAGGCAATTGTTCCCTTAGGGATGTTTGCGATCAGGAAGCTCAGGCAGCTGGGGAGGCTGCAAAGTGCTGGAAAAAATGGAAGGAAGGAAGGAAGGAAGGAAGGAAGGAAGGAAGGAAGGAAAGGGCTCAATCCTGCAGCCACTGAAATTATAAAGAAATAGTGGTGGAAAAACAGAAACATCTTTCACAGGGAAAGAAAAGTTTTTTGAAACTGGAGCACAGAGTTCAGCATAGTGCTAATTTCCATCATGCATGCCTTCACTGGCTATTACCCTGTCCACTCAATTTTATATTTCTGTGAGGTGTCCACTGGGGTGACAGATAAAGTAGCAACTTCAACTTTGTGAACCAACTCTCACTTCTGCTTGACATGGTTATGTTACTGTTTTGCATTTTTAACAGAGCAGGCTTGTATCTTTCATCAGCTTCCGAAAGCAATTAGGAGAATTCTCTTCAGTCAGCAGACTGTTTTCATACTGTGAGGAAAGTGGGAGGCAAAGAAATGTGTAATAGCACTTGGCTCAGAGAAGCTCCCCCCCCCCCCTGTTCAGCAAGGATTGTACCACAGGAGCATTTGGATCATCAGTTTGCCTGTAAATGATTTTAACCATGCATCTAAAAATTAGTTTCTCATTCGGGGCTAGTTCCCCCCCCTCTCACTTTCTCCCACACCCTTCAAGAGACGCTTCCTTTAGGATTTTATTTAAAGAAACTCCAAAGTGCTGACAGCCTCATTTAATTTATCTTTGCACTGGCTTTTTTGTCACAGAGATAGCACAGTGAAATTGAAGAAGTTCGGGAGTTTGCTGTATATCAAGGTATATTGGTCATAAAAGCTTAAATCATAGGGAAGGGGAAAAGATTAACCCATTCTAGTATATCACTCTGCCAAAAAGAGCAATAACATTCCACTAAGGATGCGAAGAACTGAGATCGGAAAACCAAAATAAGGGTTATAAACACTGGAATATATCCTTATCACTGTCACACACTTGGATTTATATGTGTAATATTCCAAGTGCAGAGATGAGAAAATAACCTCAAACCAAGTTTGGTACAAGAATAATAAAACAATACAAGAGTTTGTATTATTTTATTTTATTTTTTAAAAAATGTTATTCACTTTAAAATTTGCAGTACAATCAAGCAACAATTATGAACCCATTCTACACTATTGCTCATATAAATGATCTATATCTCTGTAATCCTAACTCTATGCCTCAGCAACAATAAAAGCGGGGAAGGAGGGAGCTAGGTTCAGAAAGGAGTGTGGGTAGCCAAGTTCACATGTGGCAAAGCATCACAATCTCTCTGCCCAGAAATCAGTCAGGACACATTGCATTGGATCAAATGAGGGCCACAATTAGGCCCCTTGATTACGGTATATTGGGTCTACTCTGAGTAAAGGTTAGTTGAATACCACAGCTTGCTCTATGTGGTTAATTTCTGCAGCCTTTCATAGAAAATAACCATTCCAGAAAAAAAGAGAAAGGAATGCAAATAATGATAAAAATGACCATGGAAACTGCAGATGTCCCAATAATGAAAAGCCCCATCAAAGATTCGAAGTACTGGATCTCACTATCTTTGCAAATAATCACAAACCAGTGGAGCCCTATGCTAGAATGTCTATGCACCTATTTCCTATCAAAAGTTTCCCAACTATATAGTTAGTGAGAAACAGGGATGTTGCTGAGCAGAATGGAGGAAACATTAAAATACAGGCCATTTAAAATCCGAACAGGGAAACTGTTTTGCCAGACAGTAGAGATTCTACTGGGGGGTGGGGGTTAGCTGAGGTGGTGAGATTGAGGGAGCAGGCAGGTGCAAACCTTGTAGTCTATTTGCCATTTCCATTTTTATTTAAAAGCCCTGCTCATTTTATTTGTTAGTATCGAAGATGGCACTGCTGGGACTATAGATTTATTATTGTCAAAAGGCTTATTATTTCCTGACCCCGCTTCATATTGAAAGCATCCATTATCCCTGTGGCATCCTGCAAAATATGTGTTACAAAATTGTTTGTAATCTTTACTAAATGTGATAAACTGCCAGCCATTTAAAGAAAAGATGGGCATCCTATTATTATAAAATCATTCCAGGGCCGACTTCAATCCTTCAACATTTCCAAAGTTGTGCTGATGTTCAGGAACTTTGACTTAACCTTTAAATGATTTAAAAACAAAACAAAACGCATAAAAGGCCTTCCACAATTCCCTGTCCTATCCTGCTCCATAATTTGTAGTAGAAACATTGGGCTAGATCCAGACTAAGTTAGTCATACTTTAGACCAGGGTGGTCTAACTCAAGGCCATTTCTGGCGGCTTTCGGCAACATTTGATGCTGCCCCACCCCCAGCCCTTGTTGCTACCTTTTCAAAGTGATGTAAGTGAGGTGTTGGGCTTTGGGAAGGAAGCATGAGGGCTCTGTCAAGGTCCTAGAATCCTCTCACATCTTTCAAAAAACCCAGTTAGAGCTTTTCCAGCTTTGGGAAGGAAGTGGGATGGCTCTAAGACCCTGCCCCACCTCCTTCCCAAAGCCTGGTGCCTCACTAAGCTGGCTTTGGGAAGGCAGCATGAGGGCTGGGAGGGGAGCATCAAATTTTGGCTTGGTCCCTCCAGCCTCATGTGACAAGGCAGGTGGGAAGTACTCTTGCGGCCACCCTGCTTTAGACCAAGTTGGGCCACCCTGCTTTAGACCAAATGGCCAAGTTGCTCTCGTGTAACTAAAAGCCCAATGATTTCAGCGGAACTGTCTTAGTCTGGATCTGATCCAAGTGGCCAAATCCAGCATCCGGTGCTAGTCCTTGCACTAGCAGACGGGAGTTTAAAGGTCACACCTCCGGTTCTCCAGTGGAATATTGGATTCTTGTTGTGCAATCTGTTGCAATCTTTGGTAATGTGCTTGCATTTTCCCTTGTAAAACAGCCGAGTCTTCTTGAGAAATCTTGTGTAATAATGTACAGTGGTACCTCGGTTTAAGTACACAATTGTTTCCGGGGAGCCGTTCGCTCCCCAAAAGGTACTTAAACGGAGTGGTGATAGCGCGTGTGTGCAAAGCGCCAATAGATCGCTTCTGCACATGCACGCGCCGCGCAGATCACTTCTACGCATGTGCGCGTCGAGGAACCCGGAAGTAAGTGAACACAGACTGAAATTACTCAAACTGCAGTGGAATTAAATGGAGGTATGACTGTACAAGCAACAACATCCCACCAGCTCAAATATACCACTTTAACTTGGCATTGCTTTGAATACAACCAATTGTTCCTATGTTGAGGGCCAGCATCTCAACGGGCACATTGTTACACAATTGTTGAGGCCCACCCACCCAGTGAGGGTTCCATTGTCAGCCCTGGAAAAACAAACAAACAAACAAACAAACAAACAAACAAACAATTTGTATCCCGTCCTCCCCGGCCAAGGCCGGGCTCAGCGTGGCTAACATCATAAAAACAACACAATAAGCATAAAAACAGACATCAATTAATTAAAATACACCTTACAATTAATTCAGACAAGTTAAAATCCAGGCAGGTGGCAATTATCAGGGTGGAACTGAGAGTGGTTAATACTTGCCAGGACCAACTGTTTCCACTGATCATACAAGGACCTGTGAGCGGGTTGGGGGCCTCCTTCGGGCTTGTTTTATACAAAGGAAAGTAAGTAAAACTGCATCCTGCCCAAAGGCCTGGCGGAACAGCTCCGTCTTGCAGGACCTGCGGAAAGAAGTCAAATCCCACAGGGCCCTGGCCTCTTGTGGGAGAGCGTTCCACCAGGCCGGAGCCACAACTGAAAAGGCCCTGGCTCTAGTTGAGGCCAGTCTAATTTCCCTAGGGCCTGGGATCTTCAAGGTGTTGTTGTTAGCAGACCGTAAGTTCCTCCGCGGGGCATACCAGAAGAGGCGGTCCTGTAGGATGTGGCTCCTCTTCCTTTCCATCAGGATATGTTCATCTGCCCTCTCTGAGTGAGCAAGCAGTGACAAGAGCAAGGAAATGAATTTTCATTTACCTTTGCCTTTCCCTCTAGATCTGGGGTGGGGAACCTCATTCATCCTTCAGAACTCTTGCCTAGGACTCACCACTCTCCCCAGGCCCTATACCTCACTCACCTTGCTCTGAGCTTTTGCCAGGTCCTTTTGCATGGCCGGAATGTGTTCTTGAACTGTACTGACACTTGGCTGATGAAGACTAGAGCAGTGTGTGGGTTTGTTGTATCTGACATATGGGCACTAGCCTTTTTAAACAAGTTTGTGTCTTCAATATGCCACTGTCAATGGATTAAATAATAATTGAGTTCATACAGAGCACTGCTCTTTTGCAAGCAGCAGACATCTGCTATGTCCAATGAATGGCTGCGGAGAAGATCATAACGTATTATCTAGGTCCATTTGGACAACCTGGGGTCAATTCACACATTTCCCAGGAAACAGTTCCTGTAATATTCTAGGCAGTAAGTTAACCTCATGCCTTTGGCCATCAAATTTGTTTTATGTTCTAGGAAATAAGTAACATTTTGAAATCATTTTCGAAATAAGCAACATTTTGATTGTCTGTAGGGGTGGAGAGTTGTGTCAGTTTTGTTTTTTTCTCAGTTTCCCATTCTTCCACTTTTCTATTTGGTTCTCCACATTTCAGAATCAGTTTGAGATATATATATTCTCGTGAATTTTCATTAACATTATAGTGTGTATTTCTCCTGATGCACATCATTTGTATGCAATTTTGCATAATACACACATTTTTACATGCAGTTTTCTTAGTTTGCCAGATGCATCTCTGTGGGGAGTTCAAAGACTTAAGGGCTGTCACAGAGAATTCCCTCTTCCAGGCTGCCACAACCCCTGCATCCAAACTTTTGAGGGTGATAGAGGGCTCATTCAGTGCCAGATTTACATATAAGCTAAACAAGCTATAGCTTAGGGCCCCACTCTCTTGGGGCCCCCCAAAAAATTAAAGGGAAAAAAGTGGATGTGCATTCCCAAAATATAAGATAAAAAACAAACAAAATAAAACCTACATACAGTTAGAGGGTAATAATTATTTCACTATTAATATACTTCTTCTTTACTGTATTTCAGTTCAACATTTACTTTGATAAAATACATATTTTCTCATGTGCAAATTGTTTTAGATACCTATTAGGTCCATAAATTACCATATAGCATATATTCAACACAAAAAACAGTGACAATTTGTTGTTGACAGAGGACAGCTGGACATATAAAGGGCCCCATTACTTTCAGTAGCTTAGGGCAGGGGTCAGGGGGCCAGGACAGCAGGGGGCCGGTCCACTGTCCCTCAGACCTTGTGGGGGGCCGGACTATATTTTGAGAAAAAAAATGAATGAATTCATATGCCCCACAAATAACCCAAAGATGCATTTTAAATAAAAGAACACATTCTACTCATGTAAAAACTTGCTGATTCCCAGACCATCCACGGGCCAGATTTAGAAGGTGTTTGGGCCGCATCCGGCCCCCGGGCCTTAGTTTGGGAACCCCTGGTTTAGGGCCTCATCCAACCTAAATCCGGCCCTGGCTCCATCTGCAGATCTTGAGAGGGTTTGAAGGGAAGGGCACAGGGTTTCATATATTTGGCACCTACGTGGTTTAAAAACTAACATGAGCATCTTGAATTGAGCCTGGAAACAAACTGGCAACTAATGTAGCTGTTTAAAAACAGGAATTATGAGTTCTAGATGGAACCACGGCCAGTAATCTGATTGCTACATTGTGGAAACTCTGATATGCACACGACACACTTCAATTTGCTGCATCACCTACTTCAGCGCAATGTTGGGGGCACTTTTGTGTACTGTTTCCATAACACTGGCCCTCCCATTGCCATGTGATGCTCGTCGAGAGCGCTCTGAGCGATTTGAAGCCGTTTCTACCTACACAAGCACATTCTGAAGTGGGCTTTTGACTGTGAGTGGATTGTGCTGTGAATATATTGGGCTGAGAACATTGTAGATAAATTCTCCTGCAGCTATATTTTCTGAGTCAAACACAACAGTGCATCAATACACGTATAGGACATAAAAGCAATACAGGTGCCAGATACAATTATAATACAATATGCCTTGATTACCATCTGGTTGGTTTTAATTAATTTTCTTAATTGGAGAGCAATGCATTTTCTAATTACACATGAAAACACTACCAGTTAATTCCAGGTCTTTATCTCTTACACAAACTCTCCTTTAAGATTCAGTCTGGCTCGTTTTAACAACCCATGTCTCAGTGGACAAGGCTGTTTGGCAAACTCTTGACAATTACTCAAACTAATCACATGTGAAGGAACATTCCAATTTTGTAACTTGGGTACCATAAAAAATGAAATGTGGGTAATTTAGGCCATCCAAATAGCAGGATGAAACCTCAGCTAGAAATGTAATTATAAAACAATAGAGATATAGCTTGAGTCAAATTAAAAGTGAAACATCCTTTCTTAACAAATGCTACCAAGATGAGAGCAATGACCACTGAAATGGGAATTAATTTTCTCCATTTTTTTAAAAAAGAGAGAAAATAATAACCTGTGATCTCACATCAACCTTTCAGTGAACTATATAACAAAACTTTTAAGCTTTACAGCAAAACTCATTAACACCAGAGGCCCAAAGAAAACCACAGCTGTAGGTTAGTCTGCTGTAATTCAGTAGAAAAGCTCTGTTTTATATGCAGAAGGTCCTAGGTTCAATAACTGGCATCTTTAGATAGGAGTCATGTCCAGCCGCAGATGTGAGCATGGGACATACAGAGAGTATCATTGTATCATTGTTCAATTCATACTGAAATGGAGTATGCCTGAATGTGTATTACGGAAGGCGCCCACATTTTCCATGGGGTTATATTAAGCTCTCTGAGCTCACAGATAGGTAGATAATTAACTGTTGCTGTATCTACTACACTGTCATGAGGTGTTTAACCTTAGATCACATGGGAGGCTATTGAATTGCAAATCGCCATCTTGGGGAGTTGGTGTTTGGTCTTTTGTTCCATGGGAGAAAGATGTGATAAGATGCTCTCCAGGAGCTCACCAGCCTTGGTGCTGGAATGCAGGCTAATGGAGCCTGTGAGACAGAGAGATGTCTGTCAGCTGTGATTTAAAGTTATTTTATATCCAATAAGATAAGCCTGTGCTGGACATCCACACGATCTTATGGAACTGTTTATATCGTTTACTGCTTTTTGTTCTGTTTTGAATAAAGTTCTGCAAGTAAAGTTTGAATCAAACCTATGGGTTTGGACAATGTTTTTGTTCCAAAAGGAGTCAGTTTTGTGCTTCATGCTGCACATATTGCAATCTGAATAGAGAGTGTACACAGAGGCTTGCCATTGCCTGTCTGGTTGGGTGCAGTTGTGAGGCTCTGGGTTGGGAGCCATCAAAGGCCATGGATGCACATTTGAGCAGCCCCACCAAGACATCAACCCAAACCTTGATGGTTGGTGGGGGCAGGGCCTGGATGGGACTAAAGCCCCCCACCCCCCGCCTGAATGTGCATGCACACATGGTGGCTTGACTTGAGCAAGCAGAAGTGCTTTATGCTGTGGCAAAGGCATCGCTGGATGCAAACCATGTACTGCTTTCGAGAAAACATGATGTATTTCTACCCATCCCATCCGGTACTGGGGGGGAAAGAGGAGGAGCCAAAAGGGCCCAACCCCATCTCACCATCCTGTTTGATGGGTGCAACCTGGAGCTTACCCCTATCGATGAACTGAATTGTGTATGAACTGGGTCAGCCCTGCATAATTTGGGTTCTAAATTATGTAGGGAGTCTACAGAGCAGGTTCCCTGTTGCAGAAGTTTGGTCTGCAAAGGGCTGTGAAGCCAGGCATGGCATCAACAATCTTGAGGGTGGTCTCGTTCCTTCTTTCCCTCCTCACCTGATCGCCACCAGAAGGGCTAAAAGCAATTGAGGTAGGTAGGTGAGGAATATTTCTCAGTATTAGTCCCTGATGTTCATTAATCCACAGACCAGGATTTATTATGTGCTTCACAGTTTGTTTCTGAAGCAATAAATCATTACTTCATATATATTTGCAAAGGTTTCTGTGAACTGATGTAATCTGAAATAATATTGGCTGTACTTAGATAATGAAATGTGCTTCTTTGCTTACAGCAACCTTTTTGCATTGAAAATAAAAATATAAGAAAGAGATATACAGTACACTGCAAGAGAGACTCACACACATTTAAAATAGAAATAAGACTGCACTGATGTTTCTATCCTATTTCCAGTTTGAAAGCTTGCATTTCTCCATGGGTATCTTAATTTTCCATACTTTTGAGAAGCTGAATAGATTTAGCTTTAATCAAAAGAAAATGACACTTAACTTGACTCCCAACTTTTTTTGTATTACTTTTAGATTGTAAAACATTTCATTACTCTAAAGCCTTAGCTGTGTTTGCATTCACCATAAACCCTAATCCCAGTAACTGCTTGCCTCCTCCCACTAGAACTAAAATGGCACATTCTAAAGGTGTTAAAGTGTCAAAAAGAACCCCAGAGTGAGGAATGAAAACTATTTAAAAACACATCATTTAGGTCATGGAAAATAACTGATTTCTCTCCACACAAACCAGCCAATGAGATGAAAATGTTTTCTATTTTGAGTTTATGCAGCTCTTCTCAAGCGTATTCCAGACTTGTCTGGCTCCTGGAAGTGTTTAAACAAATGTCAGTGTGGGTCAGTATGAATAAATTCCACATGTAACCATATTTTTTACCCAGCCCGGAGTCCCTGCTTTCCTTCCAGATGTTGGTGCCCACTAGGGTAACTAAAAGAGGATTCTCATCACCAGAAAAAACTACAAAAGAGAAAACAATGCTGCATTAAATTTGCATATTGTGATGCACATGGATAGATGCACATTTATAAATAAGGACTATAATTTAAGTAGAAATATGCATCTCACCACCATGGGGACAACTAACCAGATGCCTTGTCTGCTCGGTGTGATGACCATGTGCTGCTTCAAGGCTCCTGCTACAGGTAGAAGCTGTCCTTTATTTCAGACAAAGTTTTCTCCCAGACCTTTTACTGGGACCTTCTGCATGCAAAGCAGGTCCTTAACCAGGGATTTTAGCTTCTTTAAATGTTAAATTATTGTTCATCTCAGAAGAAAAAGCTATCAAATCTCTGGCACTTTTCTTGGAAAAAGAAGTGAAGATACATAAAGGGAAGGGGTGTTTCCCGCAAAAAATCAAGATGGAAAACCATGGCAAATATATCTGGAAATGGGAATGGAAGACACAGAACTGGATGCAAATTAATGAACGCATAACAAGAAGAGAACTACAGAATATTATCTCAATATGTGATTGCAGTGGAGAGACCCTTCTGTGGACAAAGACGGAAAGACTTATTGTTTAATATCGAGGTTGTTGAAGTTATTGGAGGCAAAGTTGATCATCACAGAGTCCCATTGTGCCAGAAGTGGTTTAGTCATGCTGGTCACACGACCCGGAAAGCTATCTGTGGACAAACGCCGGCTCCCTAAGCTTGAAGCGAGATGAGCACCACACCCCATAGTCACCTTTGACTGGACTTAACAATCTAGGGATTCTTTAGCTTTACCTGATACCTTGCAATGCATTGCAGCCAGACAACAAAACACGCAACCTAACTGCGGTGTTTATTGTATATTGATTGATAGATCATCCTGGGGTGATAAATAAGTACATTAATTCTTCACTTTCATTCAGTAAGCAATAATTGCTTTAATGGTTTTCTTGTTCAAATCAATGTGGAAGACATCTTCAAAACATTTCTGCTCACATAGACCTACTGAAGGCATAAGGTTTAGACCACAAGCATCAAATTGGCATGCTGAATGGATCTTACAGGAAAAGTTAGGAACATTTCAGTAACACGACTACACAACCTAGATTTCTCAAAATGCTAATAGGCACTAGCCTATTATTACATATTATAGGTGTGTTTGTTTGTGTGTGTGTGTGTGTGTATGAAATTTTGATAGAAAGTTCATTTGCCTTTTAGTTAACTAAAAAAACAACACAAAAAGTTCACTCCACAGGCTAGTTAACATGGATTCACTATGAGGTACTGTGGGGGAGGAGAGAATGATTGAGTTCCTTTGGGCTTCTCCAGCTTAGCTGCCAAGTATCCCGTTTTTTGCGGGGAACCCCCAAATTTTAATCTGTTTCCTGCTGTTCTCCCAAATGGAGAAAAATCCCAGAAAGCCCCCAGATTTCCTACCTGCCAGGGAGCCTCCATTTTGGGTGCTGCTCTGCCCATGTGTGGGCACCGGAAATAGAGCAGAGCAGCACCGGAAGTCACTTCTACGCATGCCTGGTGGCCATACAGTGGTACCTCGGTTTATGAACACAATTGGTTCCGGAAGTCTGTTAATAAACTGAAGCGTTCATAAACTGAAGTGAACTTTCCCATTGAAAGTAATGGAAAGTGGATTAATCTGTTCCAGACGGTCCGTGGAGTACATAAACTGAAGCGTTCATAAACTGAAGTGAACTTTCCCATTGAAAGTAATGGAAAGTGGATTAATCTGTTCCAGATGGGTCCGCGGCGTTCGTAAACCGAAAATTCATAAACCGAGGTGTTCATAAACCGAGGTTCCACTGTAGATATAATAATGTGATTTGATGAATACAATTGCAACATTGTATGGGTTTGCATTTATAATAACAATATTTGTGGAACATCATTTTGTTGAGGTGTAAAATAAAGATTATGAACTTTTTTCTGCTTTACACATATTTCACATGCCAATTATTAGCTCTCTCCCTGGGAAGGTAATTTTTGAGGGGCAAATATTGTCAGGAACCTTCTCATTTTGTACTAAGTTGATTATGCGTTGAAGAAAGTCGCAAATGGTAAGAGGAGAGAAACTTAGTGGACACATACACATGCACACATTCTCTGTTATTTTGCAATATGGTAGGGAACCAGAGGTGACCTACTTTTCTGGGGGGGGGGGTCTTGAGGCACAGAAAATCTTTAATGATTTATGGATTGTAGCTGGTGAACTTGTTTTCTGGATGTATCATCAACCGAACAAAATCAACTTACCTTTCAGACAGTAAAACCATAAGCTGTGCATTTTATGTGGGCATGTAACTCATCTTTTAGCATTAATGATGTATCAAGGGCAGCACACAGAAGCATTCATGGCAGAATAGCTCCCTGTGGATGACCCCTCTAGAGGATTGATGCAGGATTCTTCTGTTTCTAACAGCATTCCAAAGTGTGTGTGTGTTTTTTAAAGAAAAGCAGAGCTTTTCAATAAGAGGCGAGCGCTGCCTATCTACCCTTATCCTATCTACCATTATTTTAACATTTTGCTGCCAGCCTATTAAACTACCCTCCATCTTAAAGAGAAACTATGACATGCAAGGGCAATTCAAAAGGTATTATGATGAGCCAGGATAATATGTCTTGTACATATTTTTCCTCAGGGGGTTTCCAGATGGGGGTTTCTTGTAGGATCTGTGCACCAGGGTTATCTCAGCTGGGGGGGGGGACTTCCCTTCCCCCCAGCTGAGTGGCGCAAACAAGCTGCATTGTCCCAGCCTGTGAGCCTGAATGAAACCGCCTCGGCTCTCGAGGTGAGAGCTGGGGCAGTTTCACCTGGTGTCTCACATCTTGTTTTTCAACATTGCGGTATATCGCCAAACCGCGATGTTTGGTTCACGATACACCGCAATGTTGGAAAGCTGATATTGCCCAGCCCTAAATACCCACCCACCCACTGGTCTGGAAATGCCTTCAGCCTCTCATCTTTATATGTTGCTTGATTTACTGGTCCAGAATCCACCTCACTTCTTTTTTTTAAATTGCTAGTGGAATTTAGAATCTGCTTAAAGAAGTAATTTTATCTGTAGGCTCTTGTTTCATGCACAAACATTTGTATTATCTTCAGAAAGTTGCTTTCTGCCTCATTGCTTTCCTTGTGTTATATCAGGAAATCCTTATTAATATTTAGCCTGGTAGCAGTATCTTGGATATCTTCTAAAAGGATTGGCAGATCGGTGAAAAAGCAAGTATTCAGAGCAGCAGCTGCTGTTCCTGACAACAGAGGAATTTGTGATTAAACAGCTTGCTTTGCTAAAACGGGA